>NW_015168102.1:341127-341296 GCF_001447785.1 Gekko japonicus
GGTATTTTTGGCCACTGTGTGACAGAGTGCTGGACTAGATGGGCCATTGGCCTGATCGAACATTGGCTTCTCTTATGTTTATTTATTTATAATTCGATTTCTATACCGCCCTAACCCCCCCATGGGGGTCTCTGGGCGGTTTACAATTTCATAGTGCTAGTCACTTATT
>NW_015168102.1:341654-373804 GCF_001447785.1 Gekko japonicus
CAGGATTCTGCTGCCAGGACTCCGCCGTCGCCATCTTGCCGCCATTATTGCTGTTCCTCCATCACTGCGGCACACCACACCACCTCAGGAGAGGAGGGTGCCCCCTACCCTACTAAGGGTAGGTCCCCATTTATCTACTCACCCTTTAACGGGCTTTTGAACCGCTGGGTGGGCGGGAGCTGGGACGTAGGCCGGGAGCTCACTCCGGCCACGGTGGGGCTCGAACAGATGTTCGGCCAGATCTTAAAGCAGGCTGCATTTAAAGCCTGCGCCACTGCTCTTATGTCATTGGAAAACAGAGTGAAAACCTGTCTCATGATGACTCTATTTGGAATTTATCTCCTTGGTCAAGTCAATTGGCTGCATTTAAAGCCTGCGCCACTGCTCTTATGTCATTGGAAAACAGAGTGAAAACCTGTCTCATGATGACTCTATTTGGAATTTATCTCCTTGGTCAAGTCAATTAGAGTTCCAGGGCTGAGCTACTGGATCTGGACAACTATTCAGCGCATTTTCTGGCTAGTGCTCTGTGGGGATCAGGAAATTAGGTGACTATGGAATGCTGCCTCTTTAAACTTCTGGCCTTTAAAAGAAGGAAGCAAAGCCTGCCCCCTTCCTCCAAGGTGGAGACTCTCCCTCTCCCTTCGTTGAAAGCGGAAGGGTTCCCTTTTTGTGTTAGCCAGATGTGCATGACAGGGGCTTACAGTCCTTGCAAAGGACTTGCATATGCCTCATGGAACGCCAGCTGGAGGAACTTTGTTGTTTTTTGGTGGGGTTGGTCACTAATAATCGCACGGGGAAGAACCACCTCAAAATAAGTATTATTCACAAAGATCTGGCTAGCATGATAATTAAGAATACGAATTCTGTGCTCAGCACCGCTTTAGGCTAGGCTAGGCAACAGACCAGAAAAAGGATTCGTCTGCTTGTATGCCTTTATCAGAAGTGTAATCTGTAGAAATAAGAAGCTAAAGCTTTTTGTAGCATGAAGATAAACATTATCTCCTGCTAGTAGTTGCACATCAAGATACTGCTAAAGGCACAAGAGCAAGGGGCTGGTTAAGAAAAAGCCAGCAAACATACCTGAGACAAGCCACTTGGTATACCGTATAGGGTTGTTGTAAATATTGCTAATATAACTATTAATTGATATCTGTTGTTGTGAAAATAGTTTCATGTTCTGCAGGACAGAGTAGAGACCAGTGACACAGACTTCCATGCTTTACCCAGGTTTTAATGAGTAGGCTGAGAGGCCCTTAAGCCATATGATTTGAGCATTTTGCCCTTGATTTTGCCTCTGAACCTGCAGGTCAAGGAACCTCCCTGGTATAATCAAATATAGAATGTTGTGAATAGTGCAAAAGCACCCCATTGGTAATACAGAATATTTAGCCTGACTCAGACAGCTAAGGTTGGCAACTTCCCGGTGAGGCCTGGAGTTCTCCCAGAATCACAGTTGATCTCCAGACTACAGATATCAGTTCCCTGGAGAAAAGGCAGCTTCAGAGGGTAGACTCAACAGTATACCACAGAGTCTAGGAGAAACTGAAGTTTGTCTTCAGGCACCACCCCCAAATCTGCAGGAATTTCCCAAGCCAGGGTTGGCAACCCTAGATTTTGAGTAGAAAACACTGAAGATTCAGAGCTGAAACTTGGATGTAGGACTGTTCTGTGGAGTTAATAGATACATTCACCACTCATATGGACCAACAGCATTGCTGGTACTCTATAAACCAGTAGACTCCAACCTTTTCAATACTACAGCCAGAGGTCATTTTGTAGAAAAAGAGGCGCAGGAGCTCATTAGCATAACTTATTTGCATATGCCACACCCCCTGACATCACCGGAAGTGTATCAGAAGGCAACACCCACTGCTCAGGCTCCACTGGACTGTTTTGGATTGCTAGCTATGGGGGGGGGAACGCACAGATCCTCATGCTCCTCGTGGCCTGGGGCTGCTGGGAGCAGGGGGCGGGGCTTGTTGCATGTGACCACCCCCTGAGCTCTTTACTGCCAGACCTCCGCTCCTGTGCGCTCCGGCAGGAAATGACCACTGACTACGGCCACCATTGGAATTCTGACAAGGGAGGGGGGAATTATGAAAGTGAGTCACTGTAGGAAGTATGTATGCTATGACCAGGTATATCAGCTTTTCTTTTAAATAGTCTTACCAAATCTAGAAAGATATAAATTGAGACAACAGCTGCAAATTTACAAAGAAGAGCCCATGAATCCAGTGGAATTTCTTCCAAGTAAACACATTTATGATTAGGCTACATGGTTTTAGACATGTGAGGACTAAACTACACCCCCCCCTTCTGATTAGTGTTCTTGCTTTGTAATAACTTGTGCCTGGAAGGGGAAAGTTAAAAGAAGCCCCCCCCCCAATAGATCAGGCACAGTCATTTGGCCTGTTCAGAAAAGAAGGGATAGTTTTTCCTCTAATCTGTTCTGTTAGCATAACAAGAGACATGCCAGAGCAATTGTTAATAACAGCAAAGAGGTTGTTTAAGTCGAGCATGTGTTTCAGCTCCACGGGTTGATTAATCTTGTCACCAATTTTTTTGTTCAGAAAACTTTTCATTGGGAGAGGCAGAGGGGGGGGGGGAATGAGGAAGCAGAGGGGGAGGATAAGAAGCAGAATAGCCACTTCTCCTCCTTCAAACCTGCCTCTGTGTCTACCCTTACTTCTGCCTGGATTAGTCGACATAAAGCTGTTTTCTGCAGCAGAGGCCCTCAATGGCAAGTTAAATTTAGACAGATTGTGAGGAGAGGAGAACATGGGCTTGAGAAAGAAGATCTGGCTCCAGCCCTGACCCACTCTTTGTTCTCACATAGTGGTCACCTGCCAGAGAGCACAATGCATGAGCCCCTCTCCCTCCTTCTCTGATTCAACCTGACCTTTGGGAACCTTTCTGATTGGCTAAGATCATGTTTGAGTTGTTGCTGGGGAAGGCCTAAGAAAAACAACAACCAGAGAGAGAGAGAGAGAGAGAGAGAGAGAGAGAGAGAGAGAGAGAGAGACTCCTCCTCCTCCTCCTCCTCTCTTGAAAGAAGTCATGTGTATGGAAAGGAAATCAGTCCCACTAAAAATGCAAAGGAATGACAAAGAGGAGGTCGCTCATTTGGCAGAAGCTCAGGCCAGGTCTAATGAGGACTGTATGGAGCATCCTGCTGAGGAAATTGGCGACGAAGGGACTATTTTTAAAAGTTGTCAAAAGTCAAACTTTTCTTCCAAACCTCCTCCCTGAAATGAAGAGCCTTGACTTTTTCTTTCACAAGAGTGTTGTGTCTGACTTGCTAATGATGATGCTCAACCCCCTGTTGTTGTTGTTGTTGAGAAGCAGTAAATAACAACACACAACATTGTTAAAAATTTCCTGTCACTACAGCCCTCACGGCCCTTTCCTTTAGAAATCAGACGCTTCACCAGAAACCAAAATGACGCCACATACGTTGTTTGGTGGTGCATTGTCCTTGATGCAAATTTCCTTCCCTGCCGCCTCACTCAGGATAAAGACGTAATGCTTTCCCTTCAGCCACCACAAATGACCAACTTTCTCTTTTGCTTGTGTAAGCGCAGAACTGACTCTCTGAGGTAAATAAATGCCATTCATGCCTCAGCTTAGTTTTATGTTAATTTTCACTTTTGTAACTTTGGCGCCTTGACAGTATTACTAAATAGGCTTTGTGCATCTTTTTCTTTTCAGTCCAGTGTTTGATCCAAAGCAGTTTTCCAGTCACGCTTGTAACCCAACACTAGTTTTATGCTTTAAGTGAGGGTGGGGTTTTTTATATTTGTCTGGGGCCTGGGGCCCGCTCAAACCAGTGCTATTCAGAAAAGGAAACAACAGCTCTTAGTCCAAGTTGGATTTGAAACAAAGGCCTAACATGTGTTACGCCAGCAAAACATTGGCTTTCTATATTTTTTTTATGACAAGTGCGGAATACTCTGCAGTATATCCTCCCTGTTGATCACCACCCCACTTCTGAAAGAATCTCACTCCTGACAATGGGATGCTTCGTGGAGGCAGGGCCCTCAACAACATGAGCAGGAGATGGAAAATATTGACAAAACTTCTGATGCAAGAAGATCAGATGCATCGGTCACATCTATAGGCTATATAGAGCACAGGCATGTCTGGGATGCAAAATCCAATCTATATGTCTGTTATGTAAAATGATGGCATATATGCAATCCTGAAATTCTCTACTTTCATTTTCTGTTTTTTAAAAATGCATCTAGTCCTCATCAGTGTAGAGTAGATAATGTATGGGCACATTAAAGTTTCCATGTTAGAGGCTGACATGGATTTTCCAATAGTCAGGGAGCTAGGCTAGCCAAGAAGCATTTATCGTTATTCCGTGTTATGCCCTTCTCAATTTTCTCCTACCCTATAATGATGTGATAGCATATGTGATGGGTGACAAACAATGCAATCTTGAAGAGTTATGCCCTTCTTTATTGGCTTTGATGGACAGAGCTATGAATTAGGAAATCCTTGTTTCAGGTCTCATATTTGTCAGATTGGCTAGGTGACTTTTGGCGAGTCACTTGTTTTTATCTCTCCAAACACAATATGTTTAATTGGCATGTTTCATTGTGAGCCACCTAGATGAGGCCTAAAGAGGCAACATACAATTTTTCTAAATAAATAAATGGAGATAGTAGTGCTTTGTGCTCCCCATGAAAAGTTGTGGAGAGCAGAAAGCAGAGGTCATGAACCGATACGAACTGGTTCGGTTTGCGAACCAACCTCCCAGTTTGTATCAGTTTGTGGCTCAGTTTGTGGTTCAGCCATGAGCCGCAAGCTGAACCACAAAAATGCAGTTCATGCCCTTTTCCTATATAGGACACGTTATCTTTGTGATGCAATTATTCTGGTGTCCTTTAGCTGCTGACACATTGACTTCTCAAAACACTGCATCCTGAAAGGCATGCTGTAGAGCCAAAAAACCCCAAGTGAAACATGTTTGTAAAGAAGGATCCTGAAAAGGAAGACAATTGGGGATAAACCCGAAGGTAACATGTAGCTGCAGAGAATCTAAGTTGTAAATGAGCACAGATAGACTGTGTATAACACCTGAAGCGCTCGCGTGGCATGCAACTGAAGGTGACAGTGTTAACTTTCTGGATGTGCAAAATATGTTGCGGCCTTGTGAACCTTAAAGTTCAAAGCCATTTTAAAATTTCTGTAATCCAGCCATTTTACATCTTATTTTCCCCCCTGAAATAAGGCCAGATCTAGGGATGCCAATTTCCAGGTCCCTGGAATTACAGTTTATTTCCAGAGTCCAATCTACAGAGATCAATTCCTCTGGAGAAAATGGATGCTTTTGAGGGTGGACTCTATGGAATGGACCCCACTGAGGTTGGTCTCCTTCCCAGCTCCATCCTCAAATCTCCAGGAGTTTCCCAACCTGGATCGGGTAACTCTACCCGCCCCCCCCCAGCAGCCAAGTAGGACTTGGCAACCCTAGCCAGATCAAATTATTTTACAGCAGATTTCAGACTGCAGTGGTTTGAAATTCCAAGTGGTTCTTACCTTTAAGACCTGACATGACTTGGAGTTGGAGTATTGAAGGACTGCCTCCCTAGGGTTGCCAACTCTGGGTTGGGAAAAGCTGCCATTTTCTCCAGGGCAACTGATGTCTGTAGTCTGGAGATCAGTTAACATAAGAGAACAATATTGGATCAGGCCAAAGGCCCATCCAGTCCAACACTCTGTCACACAGTGGCCAAAAATACCAGGTGCCATCAGGAGGTCCACCACTGGTTTGTAATCTTGGGAGATCTCCAGGCCACACCTGGAGGCTGGCAAACCTAGTCCTGTACTGTTCAACTGTACTTTACTGTACTGTTAAGAACATCCTCACAAGCCCTGCTTTCTGTGCCTGTGATGAGTCAGGTGGCACTGGCAACCAGAGACTGGCTTTTTCAGTGGTGACACCCAGGGGTCATTTCCTGCAGGAGCGCACAGGAGCGGAGCGCCAGCAGTAAAGAGCCCAGGGGGCAGGTACATGCAACAAGCCCCACCCCCTGCTCCCAGCAGCCCTCAGTCAGAGCAAGAAACAGCCAGGTAAGCTGCAGAGCCCCCGCCCCCCGGTCCAAAACAGTCCAGTGGCACCTTTAAGACCAAGTTTTATTCAGGTACAAGCTCTCCCTCCTCTCCCCCAATAGATAGCAATCCAAAACAGTCCAGTGGAGCCTGAGTGGTGGGTGTTGCCTTCTGACACACTTCTGGTGATGTCAGGGGGTGTGGCATATGCAAATAAGTTATGCTAATGAGTTATGCTAATGAGCTCCTGCACCTCTTTTTCTACAAAATGACCCCTGGTGACACCTCACCTGTAGGATTCCCTTCCTCTTGAGGCTTGCCTGTTGGCTACCCAACCCTCTTTTAGGCTCCAGGCCATTTTTTAAACCCAGGCTTGATGTTTTAAAATTGTTTTTACGGTTTTCTTCTAACCTGATAACCATTTGATGACATATTAAGCTGCTTAATGTTTTGGGCTATTTTATCTGCTGGCAGGGTATTTAATAGTTTGTTAATTTTAAAGATTTTATGCTGTTTTATATTTTTGTCAAATTTTATTATGTAAGCCACCTTGAACAGGTTCTTTGGAGAGGTAAATAAATAAATAAAAATAAAGGATAGGACAAATTGTCTTGATCTTATGAGAAATAGGATTTTTAGGCATTAAACCTCTGAAAAACTAACACCCATTCCTGATTATATAACCATACAGTTTCAACCTGTACTTTGTTTAATTAATAGATTAGTCAGCTAAAGTTTTAGTTCATTAATAACTGGGATGTGATTTTAATCCGTGAGTGCTGTCAATAAAGGACTAAATTATTTCTATGAGGATATGTTATGTTTTGGTATGTCACTCCTTACTCTGTTACAATGACTGGTAGCTTTTGTTTATTAAATTGGATGCTCATATTGGCTTTGATATGTATGTATGGAATTACAGAGGAGCCTACTGTTGGTTTTGAATATGTTCTTTTTGTAAAGTATGCTTAATTGTTATGAGCAATCTGTTGGATAAGTGTCTATACACTCTATTGGGTTATGACCACTAATCCATCTTTGTATTTCAATGAATGCAATATACAGTTTTGAGTACATATACCGGTAGTTGTGAATTGTAGATGGTCTTCCCTTGGTGGGTGTTTTTGTGGCTTCCTTGTCCTAAACAGCATGTTGCTGTGAACTTTGTGAAAACTCTAAAAGAATTTTCCTTTATTCTTGCTGAGTTTTCACACATTAAGAAACTGCCAAGTAGACTTTCTGCATACCCCGTTAGAGAAAATACAGCAAGAGGCTGTATGTGGAAATTATTCATATGATCTGAGATAATTACCAGTTTTCAATAAAGTCAACAAGCATATCTTCCTGTAGTTACTTTTTAAAATAAGTGTCTTATCCTGGGGAGAAAGAACAGAGTATGAAATTGGGGTTGTATGCTGATAGAGATGATGAGATTTAAAGGTTCTCCTACCTTTGCATGCATCTTTGTTTTTGTATGATTTTGAAAGTGCGATTCATATGTATTTTATTGAGTGTTTTTGTGTTGTGTTTTGTTTTTGGTTTCATTTCGATAAGCATTTTATGGAAAGCCCTCTAATAAATATGTTAAATAAATTGAATAATCTGTATTTTAATTGTATAAATTTCATCCAACAAAATTTGTGTGTACAAAATAGGCTGGGGCAAATTGTACTTCAAGGAACTGACTTAGACATCTTGTAAGTAAATTTTAGCTGGTAGGTGTAACTCTGCAGAATTGTAAAACTCAGTTTTACTAGTCACATCTGTTGTGCTTTCTCTCTCCCCTGCCCCATAGTGGGCTATTCTGAGCTGACACCAAGGATATTGTCAGGAGTTAAAAGTAGCTCTCTAGAGAAGGGGCCTTTTGGCACTTACAGTGTCTTACTCTAAAAGTTCCCAGGAGAAGTGCCTGACACACTCTCCCTTTGACAGAAGGACAAGGCCAGATGACAGCCTGGGATGCCTGTGTCCATCAGAAGCTTCAGTCTGTATCCCACTAGCCAAGGGTATTTAAAGATCAGACACATAAATAATAGCATTCACACACATTTGGTTACAATGCTTAATAGCCGTGGAAGGAATCGGGCAACCCCCCCCCCCCAACAATGCTTTCTTTATTGTTGTTTTCGTTTAAGGAATTCCTGTGCAAAGGGGGAAAAAGTGTATTTTGCCAATGCCAACCTCTATTGTGTTTAAAATAAGATTGTTAATGGTCTATTTACATTTTGCATTGGAAAGCTGAACAGATCTTCCTTCCAAAATGGTCCAGCAAACACACTTTTAAAAGTCAGTGCCTTGACAAATAGGAAATGGACTAACCCCATAACTACCATCTCACACTATTTCACATTATTGAATGCCAGCTAGAAAGATTTTGCAGTGTGGCCAATAACGACTGCTGCATCGTGGGAACAGGCTGGGGCAAACAATGATGGAATTGACAATGGTGCACACAAAGGCCACCTTTGGGAGAAACCATATCTCACGGTGCGCTGGGAAAAGTCAGAAATAGTAGCAGATGCTGTCAGGACTATAAGCAACAGATGCCTCCTGGCCAGTGTTCAGCTACTACAACCAGATCACACTATTCATAAGCAGGGAGCATTTCCCCCCCTTTCTCTCCTTCTTCTTTGTGGGAGGGAGGTAGCAAATACAAATATTGCAGAGGAATTAAAACCAGCAGATGGTGGCAGGGGGATTTGATGAGATCAGGGTCAGATATGGGTATACATGTGGTAGTGGCATTAATCATTCTTTCCCTCTGGGAATTGAAAGTTCAGGCCACTAATACAGCATTAAATCGACCACCTTCGTGTTATATTTTACTTAGTCCCATTGCCATCTCCCATTCCCTTTTTTTTTTTTGCCTTCTCATTTGATCAACAACTCTTCTGTATGAGGTTCAATCACATTCAAGAGAGTTTAACAAAACATATGTTGAATGCTTTGGTTAATTCAATTTGTGTTTATTTAATCCAGCCTATGCTAAATAGGGAATTTGAATAGCTTCATTCTAATATGATCACATTATCTACCGCACATTGTGTCACTAGTTTCCTCTCTTTGAAATATTTATTTCAATGATTTTGTTCTTCTGTGAATAACATTAGGGTATAGTTTTTAGTGTATGTAGCTTTTGGATTTAGATCATGGTAATTTGCATGAGGAAGGAAGAATTTAGTGCATGCATTCTGAAGGAAAAGCCACAATCAGTTTTTTTGGCAAGCGTACTGTACTATCAGTTAGGGGCCTGTCACCAGCCACTCATCTGACATACAGAAATGAAAATTTTCTGCACTGACAGAATGCTGTTTTTAATCTCTTTCACCATGCTGCGTAGCCTTGGGCAAGTCATTGCCTCCAAACAGTCATTCCAATTGATTCCAATAAAAATAATACTGACTAGTCTTTTAAGGACTATTAATGAAGAAGAATGCTATGAATAATGGTAGGCACTTTATATGTTAAAATTGTGAATAAATGATATACATATATTATCATGTATAAATGACACTACTAACAATTATCAGGGAATGGGAATTATTACTGGTAAATCCATATGTTTCTTGAATCACCTTCCTTTCAGGGTTTCTCTTTTGAAGGTAGTCATGTATGGTTCAAGTTTGCTTCATTAAAGTTCATTGAGTGATGCAGGACCAGCGAATGGCATTGGAGAATAACAGACACTAATCCATGCCTAAAGACAGGCTGTAACTCTAGCCCAGGCAAACTCAAGCAGAAATAGGAGGATGCATTTATATTACAGGAGGATTGGAAGGAGCTGACAACCATAAGGAAATGTACAACAGACACTGGGAGATTTCACTAGAGAGTAGCCTACAGTGTGGGCATAGCCTGAGACATGGATCCATAGGAAACTCTTAAAAAGGAATGGATAGTTTTTTATCTATCATATTCAGTTTAATCGGTAGTTCAGTTATGATGTATTTGAGAGATCATTTCCCACTCTTCCTATAAAAAGTTCAGTTTCATTTCCCTTTGGTTTTTTAAAATATTACTCTATGCATTAGATATAGGATTGCCAACAAAAAATCCAGTACATGGGTTCAAATCTCTGCCCTACAGGGCAGATCCCAGAATGGTGGAAAAAAGAGAAAGATAGCAGAAGGATTTTGTGGATTCGAGATAGCGCTCTGGTGGTTTTGGAAGATCTGGGGATTGAGCCCAGTGCAAAACCAGTCTGTGCATCTAAGGTGCCTATATACATAGCTAATAGGAAAATCCAGCCTTGCCCCTTGGCAACTATCCCAAGTGCAAAAAACAAAAACTTGGCCAGACTGTTTTGTTCTGGTTGGTTGGCAAACCTAAATAGATGAGCTTCTGAATCCAGCAAATTATTAGGAGCATAAGAGCTTTGGTGCACACGTACAAGAGCCCGTCGCCCCACTTTCAAATGCCTCTTTATTTGTTGGAAACAATAGGGCAGAATTACAGATATACATTTATTTCTATATATCAGAATGCTCATGGAACTCTGATTCCAGGCAGTTTAAATCTTCCAGTTTTAAGCTAAGCACTTAAATTTTGACATGCTTTTCAGAGACAGTACATCACTGGATCTGTATTGGGAGCTGAGCATTTTGCAGATCAGTTTAAATTCCTAAATCTGAATCCAGCTAACCTTACAATTAACAGCCCAGGTCACAAACATAATAAAATGGTGAGATTAAAAAAAAGGCTGAGAGTTGCTTAGAAATATTTTTTAAAATCTTTTATAGCTTTAGATAAGGTGATGAGCATATTTCATCTCCATTTGTATAGTCTGTTTCTTAATGTTTTGGAATGGTGATCTAAGAGTCTAGCACCAAAATGTCCAGGTGGGAAGTCTGATCAAGCCTATCTATTGTTCTGCTGCTTGATATGAAATAAATCTTACTACCCAATAGGAAGCTCTTTTGTTTTAATGTTCTGTGCCAATGAGCCAATTAATTCAAACTCCCCACTGCCCCCAGCCCTAAGCGCCCACAGGTCCAGTTGTCATTACTCTTCTCTCCTGAAAGGACTCATTTCCATCACTCCATGTCACCATGAATGAGAAATTAATCAGCACCATTAGAGAGAAAACTCCCACTTGAACGGCAGGATCCTTTTCTCCCCCATTGCCTGATTGTGATTTCATACCTTTTATGTAAAGCAGACTTCCAGAGCTGTTACCTATTTAAGGAATTTTTCAATTAACATTTTTTTCTCCTCAAGAGTGACCAGGGCCTTTCGAACCCACCACAAAAGGGTGGCTTACTTTTTTTTTATATAGCCCTGTGCACAGCTCAGTTCCTTCATCCTTAAGGCCTTTTATTTGGCAGGAATAATTTAGTTCAAGCTCTCACCAATCAATAGCTGATCAATGCACAGCAGGAGAGAATTTCTGTTTAAAATCCACTATACTTCAAGGGAGTAAAAATGTCTCATTTGAACAAAAAGTGCCCCAGCCTTGTTTAAAAATCATCTAATTGGCCCTTCGGTAAAAATACAAAGACTTTGAATTAGAAAAAAAGAAAAGAAAACCAAACTCCAAAAGGTTGGAAAGCTACATGCTTGCTTTAAAGTAAAAATCCTCTTTTGGACCCTAACGCAAGAATAATCCATTAAAATTAGCTCCTAAGCTTGGTTAAGTTTTACACAACATGTTAGTAGTCTCATCCTGTGTAAGACTTTATATAGTGTTATTAATTTTTTTAGTGGACAGAACACCATAGAACAATAAAAGTGTAATGCATTTGCTTCAAAGCATTACCAACTGATTTTAACAGGACTATTTCAAAGTAAATGGGTTGGGAATTGCACCTTATATTATTTAGTGTAATTTTTCTTTCTTTCCAGAGAATACACTTCAGGTAATAAAGTACAAATTCTATAATTTGAAATATAATTATGTTGTTCTCAGAATGTAGTGCAGCCCAGGGCCGGCTCACTCACTAGGCGAACTAGGCAATCGCCTAGAGCGGGCTGGCCCTTAGGGGCACCAAACTGCACCCGGCCCCAAACTCTGGGAGTTTCTTGATTATTTGTGTTTTTCATTCTTCCTAAAATGCATTTATTTTTGAAAACTGGTGGGCACACGGGGGGCGCCAGAAGGGATCCTTGCCTAGGGTGCAAAATAAGCTGGGGCCGGCCCTGGTGCAGCCCCATGTTGATCCAATGCTTTGTACATGACATACTCCCTTTTAATTAACATTATTGTACCATATCTTCCTATCCCAGGATTTTACCTGGGATTGAACCTGGGGAGGGACCATGGCTCAGTGGCAGAGCATCTGCTTCACATGTAGAAGGTCCCAGGTTCAATCCCTGCCAACTCCAGTTGAAAAGATCAGGTAGAAGGTGATCTGAAAAACCTCAGCCTGAGACCCTGGAGAGCCACTACCAGTCTGAATAGACAACACTGACTTTGATGGACCAAGGGTCTAATTCAGTATAGAGCAGCTTCATGTGTTCATGTATGCCTGTTTATGGTGTTTGTAGGATCGCTGCTAAAGCCCCTTGCTCAGATGGAGCACCACACTGTGCTAGTGGAAAGCATTACCTATATGAGGTGGGCATAACACTTCCACTCATAGAACTTTGTTAGTGCAAGGGTAAAAAATGGATGGAGTTGGGAACATGGGGGTGGGAGTGGGGAGAAGAGCTTAGCTGGTATCCATTACAGCAAGCTGCAGATGTCAGTTTACCTATCTTGGAGTATCTGCATATTGGAAGAAAATTGATCTGACGTGGTGATAATGCTTGTGGTGATAATGCAGAAAAGTGAAGCATGGGATGCATCAGGAGTGAACCATGGTGTCTTACATACACATGGTTCTGGGGCATCTCTGTGACATGTCCTAGGGCCACAAGGAACTACTGCTAGTCAAAGGAGTTGATATGAGAAATGGTAGGGATTTCTAAGCAAATGGTAGGCATTTCCAACCCTGTGTTGCTTCTGAGATCTGATGACATCGGCTAGCCTGAGCTATCCAGGTCAGCGTGATAGGCAAATAGTCTGCTCCAAAATGTGGCAGCTGCACTTAGCATCATGCCAGACATGTAATGTGCTTGTATGTGTGTGAGGGACCCATGCCTGGATAGCCACACAACTTTCTTAACTTGGTGTAGGATTCACAGTAACTATGTTTTTCCTGCCACACAGAATGAGCAGATATTCCTTCTATAAGTAAGCCATTCCCAGTATGAAGAAAAGGAAAGGAGATTATAGTAGAAATGAGGAGTACTACTGGCCATAGGCAAAACAGAAATAAATTATTAATTACAACAGTATAACATAATGCACAACATAATTATTAGTGTAATTATATATTAAAAGTAATTATACAGTGTAGTGTATATATAAAACATATGGTGGGGTGGATCTAACAACCTCAGTGAGCAAAGTTTGATGTTTTCCTCCAGTCTAAGGATCTCTCCTCTAACTTACGAGGGAGGGCAGTTTAAAAATCCAATTAAATAAATAAATAAAGGGGGTATTTATACCCCACCCTTCACTCGGTGTCTCAGAGTAGCTTACCAACTCCTTTCCCTTCCCTTCCCCACAACAGACACCCTTTGAGGTCGGTGGGACTGAGAGAGCTCTTTCCAGAACTGTCCTTGAGAGAACAGCTCTGACAGAACTATGGCTTACATAAGATCATAAGAGATACCAATGTTGGATCAGGCCAAAGGCCCATCCAGTCCAACACTCTGTATCACACAGTGGCCAGAAATACCAGTGCCATCAGGAGGTCCACCAGTGGGGCCAGAACTTTAGAAGCCCTCCCACTGTTGACCTCCCCCCAAGCACCAAGATGACAGAGCATCACTTGCCCCAGAGTCCCTATCTATACCTTGTGGCTAATAGCCACTGATGGCTTGCCCAAGGTCATCCAGCAGCTGCAAGTGAAGTGGGGGATCAAACCCAGTTCTCCCAGATTATACTTCACGCACTTAACCACTACACCAAATGGTCCTTCCTCCAAAATCCACTTATACTGGAGGAACATTTCTTGGAGGAAGGTTGAACCCATGCCAGTATAACATGAAATACTCTCTAACATAATTCATTGTTCCTAGAGAAATAAGGCAAGTACCAGCACATTATCTGTGGTGTTCATTGAATCACTGGGGAAACTGTGTGTGAGGAGCTACAGACTCAACATGTGACTGTGAAGGAAACTCACCAGTACAGTGTCTTCTCTATGCACTCTGCCCACTGTTATGAATGTTAAGAATCAACTAACCATCTTTTCCCTCCTTGGGCAAAACTGACCATGTAAGTAGTTAATACCATAACCCTTATTTTACAGTCTTGGGAGTCCATTACTTATGCACTACAATTTATTTTATACTTGATTCGTTCTATAATCTTAAATTTCTCATGCACTAGTGTAATACCCCTCCCCCATTTCTCCATTCGCTATTGGTGAGAAAATCCAAACAGACATGTTGACACCTGATTAATAACTACTAGATCTTTCCTCCCCAAGCACATTGTTCCCTGATCCATTGTTGTTTCAGACAGCAGACAAGGAAAGCACAGTGACATATGGGCTGCCAAACCCTCCTTGCACTAATATTTCTATCTAGAACCAAGCCTAAGTTCTGGGTAAAACGGCTTACAATAATTTTTGTTCTTTGGGGAAAATAAGCTGTGTTTCTTCTCTGCCCGAAACATTTGGCTGTAAAAAAGCATTACTGAAAAGTTTTATTCTATAAGAATCTTAGTGGTATTTGACTGAGCTTTTGGTTCATTAATTGAGCTGATTTTTCAGTATTGTATGTCCTGCTAGTAGGGATCCCAAGTCCCCCCAGGGGGCAGGGAAACCCCCACTCCAGAGGCCCGTTCCCTGGCGCCGCCGGATCGGGCCCCGGGAGAACTCCACCCCGACGTGCGCATCACCCGGAAGTGACTCTATGGTTTTCCCTTGTATGGCCATGGCCCCGCCCCCAGCGTGCCTGGCTTCCTCCCGTCACTTCCGGGTGATGTGCGTGTGGTGCGAGCGCACAAGACGCCAGCCAGGAGCCCCCCGCTCCTGGCGAAGATAGACTTGGCAACCCTACCTGCTAGTATTGCAAGAGTGCCATTTAAATATAACTCTTCAGCTACAGGCAATAGGTTCATCCTGGCTTAGGGAACCATAGAATCATAGAGTTGGAAGTGGGCTACACAGGCCATCTAGTTCAACCCCCTGTTCCATGCAGGATCAACCTAAAGCATCCCTGACAAGCGTTTGTCCTGCCACTGCTTGAAGACTGCCAGTGAGGGGGAGCTTACCACCTCCCTAAGCAACCAATTTCACTGCTGAACTACTCTTACTGTGGGGAAAAAAAACCCCTCTAATATCCAATTTCACTGCTGAACTACTCTTACTGTGAACCCCCCCTAATATCCAGCCAGTACCTTTCTGCCCTAATTTAAACCCATTATTACAAGTCCTATCTTCTGCTGCTTCTTCCAGAATGAAATTATCTCAGCCACTGACACATTCCTTCCCTTCCATCAGCAACTCCCATCATTTGCTGAGCCTAACACTTGTATGCAATGTCTCCAAGGCACAGAGTTAAAATAAGACTTCTATAATCAAAATATTATTGTTTTGCTGTAAAGTGGGGGAGAACCGTATTCTCTAGGAAAGTCCCTTTTCTTTTAAAACGCTAATAAAATTGCAGGGAACCTGGTTTTTGATTAGTGTTTCCAAACATAGAAGACATGTGCCATGGTCTCAATTTTTTTATCCTAGACCAGCCAACACACTTTGGTGTCTTTTTATTGGAGTAGACACCAAGGGACAAAATCCTTGTGGACATAATATATCTTGATTTCAGCAAAGTACATTACAAAGTTTCCCATGATATTTTGGTCAGCCAACTGGTCAAAGGCAGGCTAGATGACTGTATGTTGGGCAGATTCATAGTTGTTTGGAGAACCCTACTTAATCAAACTGGATGGAAGTCTCAGGTGGAGTGCTGCAGAGTTCTGTTCTGGGTCTTGTACTTGTCAACACATTTATCAATGGCTCGGATGAAGGGACTCTATCAGATTAGCAGATGCCATAAAACTGAGAGGGACAGCTAATGCCTTAGAAGACCAAAATAAAATTCAAAATGTCCTTGATAGGATGGAAAGCTGGGCTGAAACAAACACAATGAAATTCAACACAGACAAATGCAGTTTGGCATTGAGGTCAAAACTGCATGTTCTGTTTTCAGACCAGTCATATTCCCTGGACCCAGGGCTTTTTTTGTAGAAAAAGCCCAGCAGGAACTCATTAGCATAATAGGCCACACCGAACAGCAGAAATTCATTACACCCCTGACAGCACAGCTCATTAGCATATTAGGCCACCCCCCATGTTTGCAGAAGTGTGGTCATCCAGACACACCCACCTTTTGCTTCTTATTCCATTTACCTTGTTTGTTGTCCATACCCAGGGCCTTTTTTTGTAGCAGGACCTCCTTTGCATGTTAGGCCACACACCCCTAATGTAGCCAGTCCTAATGCGTTTCTGTTGTTGGGCGTGGCCTATTATGCTAATGAGTTCCTGCTGGGCGTGGCCAACTTGGAAGCCAGCCGGAACTCCGTTCCTGTGTGTTCCTGCCCCAAAATAGCCCCGCCTGGACCCAACTCCCTTTCCCTATAGAAACTCTGGGGTATAGAATTGTAAAGGTCCACAGGTGCCCAATTCCACTTGGGAGTCTGATGTAGGAGAAGGAGGGGCTTCTGCCTTCCCCTCCTCACCTTTCCCCCCAAGCTGAAATGACCATATTTGCCCTATTTTAGATCTGTACATGCATGGAATACTGCATGTGAAGCCCCAAGATGAGGCAAATAATTTTTCCCCTGGGCTATTTTGCTTTGGAAAAAGAGAGTGGCAGTAGGCCCTCCTCTCCCCATGCCAAGCTGAATCAGGCCCCTGCAGACATAGCTCCTTTGTAGAACAGGGAGTCAGAACCCAGACTGGACTTGTTCAAAATGTGATATATAGTTTGGCCCTTGGGCAAAAAGAATCAGATGCACAGATACAGGATGTAGAATATCTGACTTGGCAGTAGTACATAGGAAAATAATACAGGTATTTCAAGGTATCAAAAATTCAAAATGAGTCAGCAGTGTATATTTGCCCTATTTTAGATCTGTACATGCATGGAATACTGCATGTGAAGCCCCAAGATGAGGCAAATAATTTTTCCCCTGGGCTATTTTGCTTTGGAAAAAGAGAGTGGCAGTAGGCCCTCCTCTCCCCATGCCAAGCTGAATCAGGCCCCTGCAGACATAGCTCCTTTGTAGAACAGGGAGTCAGAACCCAGACTGGACTTGTTCAAAATGTGATATATAGTTTGGCCCTTGGGCAAAAAGAATCAGATGCACAGATACAGGATGTAGAATATCTGACTTGGCAGTAGTACATAGGAAAATAATACAGGTATTTCAAGGTATCAAAAATTCAAAATGAGTCAGCAGTGTAGTTAGGCTGCAAAAAGACTAGTACACTTCTAGGCTGCCAGAAGAGAGGCTAGTATCCCAAGTTATGAGAAGTAATAAATTCACTCTGTTCCACACACTTCATCTGAAGTACTGGTCCAGTTATGCCCCAAACTTTAAGAAGGTTAAAACAAACTGGAACAAATTTAGAGGAGAGATACAAAGGTGGTTGAAATAGGTGGTTAGAAAATAATTCGTATGAGGAGACGGTGAATAGAGAAATCTAGAACTAATGGGTTTAAATTACAGGAGGGTAGATTTCAGTTGAATGTGTGGTAAACTTGCTGACCTTAACAGCAGACTGACAGTGGAACCAGTTACTGGGGGAAGGCTGGAGGTCTTCAGGCAAAGTCTGTAGAGAACGTTTTGGTACTGACTTTCCTGCACTGAGCAGGAAGTTGGACTAGATGGCCTGTAAGATCCCTTCTAACCCTCTTCTGTGAGTAAAAATCAGTTTTCCCAGTAGATTTTTTGTTTACCTGGTCATCTTTCCTCAGTTTTGTGAATATGAAATGGTGGCTTATATCCAAGAAAAGTTAGAAAACTAAGCTTCCTGTTGCTTCTCCCCTCCCCGTTCACTTCTCCCATATTAAGGGCAGAATTCAGTACATGCAGCTGACTGATTTGAAGAGGGTTGGGAAGCAAGGGTGTAGACTTTCCAATTTCCCGGGGGCCCCCGGGCACTGTATGGGCCAGAGGCATTGCTTTGCTAGGAGCAAGGGTGGCTCCCGGGGGAGGCTGAGCACCTTCCTGAAAATTTCAGCGGGGGCTGACGCCCTGCCGCCCCCACGAAGATTACGCCTATGTTGGGAAGCGTTTACAACAATGCTGGTGGAAAACTCAAAATAAATCTGACCGATTATGCTATAAAGTTCATTGGAAGTTGAAGACCTATGAAATGGCAGTGACTGTGGCAAAGAAATCCTACTTTGCTGTTACCATTGTATCAGCTAGCTCATCCCCAGGTCAGTTGTTTAAAGTATTTTGGCACTTGTTGACTCCACAGTTTGGGCCTTTGAACTCCTGGGAACCAATGATTGGTTATGATGCTTTCGTATTTTTTTGCTGATATATTCTGGTTTGTATGCTGGTTGTACCATGACTGAGACACTAGAAAACCCCAGTATACCATATAATCCTGTGCGGATGGCCTGCACCCGGCCAGGGACAAGGTGAAGGCCATTGTGGAGGTGCCACTGCCCAAGACAAAGGCCAAATTGCAGGCATTCCTAGGTCTGCTCAACTTCTACCATGCCTTCCTCCCACACAAGGCGGCGGTAGCCGAACCCCTACACAGACTGTTGGACAAGCAGGTTCCTTGGACGTGGGGCCCGCTCCAGGCCGTGGCGTTCCGAGGAGTCAAGGCTCTCCTCATTTCAAATTCTGTCCTGGCCCACTTTGCTGAGTCGTCGCCGGTGGTCCTGGTGTGCGACACATCCCCCTATGGCATCGGCACAGTGCTGGCGCATCGCCTTCCAGACGGGAGGTAGGTGCTTGTCACTTACTACTCGCGTACCCTATCTGCGGCTGAACATAACTACGCCCAGATAGATCGCGAGGGGCTAGCAATAGTCGCTGGAATTAAAAAAATCCACGATTTTGTTTATGGCCGGCCCTTCACCATTGCCACCAAGCACCGCCCACTCCTTGGCCTCTTCACTGCGGACCAACGGACGTCGCAAGTTCTCTCCCCACAGGTCTTGCAGTGGTCCATTTTCCTTTCCGGCTACAACTATACCCTACAGCATCGGCCGGGGAAGGTTATGGGACATGCTGATGCCCTCAGCCACCTTCCCTTACCCAAGATAGATGATGACCCGGCCCCCATGGATCATGTCCTCCAGATCGAGGGCCTCCCCGATGCCCCTCTTCAGGCGGTGGACATTGCTCACTGCTCGGCTCTGGACCCCATTATCTTCCGAGTTCTGGGCTGGGTGGTGAGGGGGTGGCCTACGGCTACAGAGGGTCCAGAGTTCACCACCTTCACGAGCTGCAGGGAGGAGTTATCGGCACATAAGGGCTGCCTGCTCTGGGGGGACAGGGTCGTGGTCCCACAAGCCTTATGTCACCAGGTTCTTCAGGTGCAAGGGCATGAGGCTCATCCGGGGATTGTGTGGATGAAGGCCCTCACCCGAAGCTATGTCTGGTGGGCCGGCATTGACAACGAAGTGGAAGCCTGGGTGAAGCATTGCCCCACCTGCCAGGCTGTCTGGCCAAGCCCGCTGAGCGCACCCTCGCAATCCTGGGAATCAACACGGACACCTTGGTCCCGGTTCCATATTGATTTTGTCGGGCCCTTCCATGGACTGTTATTCCTGGTGACCATGGCTGGAGATAAGTCTGGTTTCCACCACCTCCTCCAAGGCAACCATCTGGGCTCTTCACAGAATCTTTGCCACTCACGGCCTGCCAGACACCATCATGTCAGATAACGGGACGGTGTTCACATCAGAGGAATTCCAGGAGTTCCTCCGCAGCGACCTGATCTGACATATCAGGTCGGCACCCTTCAACCCCGAGACGAATGGCCAAACAGAGCACATGGTGCGCACCACGAAGGAAGCCCTCAGCTGCCTGATGGAGGGGGGCTGGGAGTTCTGCCTCGCCTGCTTCCTCCTGTGTAAGGATCTACGGAAAGGTCTCTCAGGAAAAAGGGATATAGCTTGCTTTTCATGAACCTGAAATGTTGGTTCAGGCGTCAGGCCTGAACTTTTCTGTTAGCTATTTTCCTTTTTAGCTATGCCACTAGGGAAAGGAAACTAGCTAACACCTGACACAACGGACTACACCCAACCCGGTAAGCGGCCACAGCCCTGCGGAACTCCTCATGGGTCAGAGACTTGCGATCCTCTTAGACCGCCTACATCTGGACAGGGCTCCAGAGTCACGGATCCTGTCCAAGCAGTGGGAGGCACCGCAGGGATTCTTCCCTGAGGATCCTGTCTACATAAAAAAATACAGCAGGGGACAAGAGTGGATTGCCGGCCGGGTCATCTGCCCCACGGGACCAGTGTCATACAAGGTCTCGACGGACTGTGGGCAGGTTATACATAGACACGTGGATCAGCTGAGGAGACGCCTACTCCCGGAAGCGAGAGGTGACTGGAGCCCAGACTTAACCAGAGAGGAACTGGCAAATGTCCAGGACCGGGAGCTCGCCCTGGAACGGGAACCAGCACCCACCACAGCAGCCGCCCTGGAGGCTAACACACCAAACCCGGCGAGGGCACCAGATGAGGCTCCAATGCTGCCACAGCCCGACCCAGGTGAGAAATCTGCTCCATGCCCGAGGCCTCTGCAACTGAACAGCAGCGAGACTCCCATGCCATCCCCAAGATGGTCCACAAGGGAACGCCGGTCCCCCACGTACCTGAAGGACTATGTGACATAGACAGGGCTCGAACTATGGGGGAAGGGGTGTTATGTCCACTGCACCACCAGGTGACAGCGACATATGCTGGAGCTTAGTTCTAGAGAACTATAGGGACTAGGCTCCTGTGGTCTCCATTAGGGAACCAATAAGAACATTGGCGGGAAATTCAAACCCACCAATAGGATCTAGGGGTCTCCCCTTGGCACTGTATATAGTTGGCCATCTGGCCGGTTGTTCTTCATTCTTGTTGTGTCCAGTAAACTATGCTTTACATCACACTGTTTCCGTGATCCTTGATGCATCGAACCGACTACACAATAGTAACCTTCTTCTCCCAGAGTGCTCTCACTCTATGTGTAGGTCTTGGTATCTGTGATCTTCTCCTGTTCTTTCTTTTCAATTCCTCATTTTTTCTACAATTGTGATATTGAGGGTGTTATGTTCCAGGTGTTTATCTGTTTGTAATCTGAAGTCCTGAAGACTCTTTGTTTCATCATTCTCTATGATCTTGTCTGGTTTGTGCTCCCATGAATTTCTGGCTGACAGGAAGCCATATTTCTTGCAAAGATTCCAGTGCAACATAGCTGCAACTCTATTGTGACATTCTTTATAGTCAGTTTGAGCAATTTTACTGCAGGTACTGATCATGCGGTTGACTGTTTCATCCTTTATCTTGCAGAGTCGACATTTGCTGTTATCACTGGTCTTCTGAATCTAGGCTTCCATGCTATTTGTTTCAAGTGCCTGCTCTTGTGCAGCTAGAATGAGTCCTTTTGTTTCTTTCTCCAAGTGTTCGTTTTGGAGCCACTTCCAGGTGTTTTCATTATCAACTTTGTTTTCTGTGACTTCTAAATATTGTTTATGCAAGTGCTTTTCTTTCCAGTTGTCAGTTGTTGTTAAGTTATCAGTGAGAAAGATAGGCTATAAATGAAGTAAATATAAGTATAATATAAATATATAGATATAAGTGCCCTTAAGTTTTCTTAAGAGGGAGTGATTTCCACCAATTCCCCTTCCACTGAAGATCCTCACTATGCTGTCCTTGAACAAAAGTTCAAGGGGATCAGTGGGCTGGAGTGAGAAGGGGTCATCAGTAGAAATCACTGGTTCCTCTTTTAAAAAATTAAGGGTGCTTGAGTTTGCTTAATTGCAGGGTTGAATCCATGCCAATATGTCTATATTAGATTAGCTTTGTTTTTCAATAATCACAAGAACGTAGTAATAACAATTAGATACTGTTGGAGGAAGAGGAGAACCATATTGGCTAAGTAATTGTTTTTGTTTCTTTTAAAAAAACAGTTTTAAAAAACACATACACCTAACACATGTATGTTTGTATAGACAAAAGCATGCCAGTAAGCAAGTCCTAAAAAAATGCAAAGTTTTAAGGCCAAGCTATATGTTACATCGGAGATTTGGATCTCCCAATATACTTTTTAACACCCCCAGCAGGTGGTGGGGGAGATTTGAGCAGGGGAGTTATCTATTTTCCAAAACCATTTTAATAAGCTCCAACTGGGAAGGAAGTCAAATGTGATTTAATCCAGATTTAGATGAATCCCAGTTTGTAGACAAAAAGCATATTGCACTTTGTTAAACCTCCCTGTTCATATGGCACAACAATTGCAGCTAGCTCTATCTAAGCCAGGAAGTCTTTAATCTCAGTGCAGTGTGCAAGGGTAAGGGGGGCGGGCAGGGTGAATGTGAGCCCAAGCTTGTAGGTTTCCATGCTTAACTCCTTTGTTTCAGGCAGCTGGTGCAAAAAGTGCTTTGTCTTGCTAGTGGTTTGACAGTGGAGAGTGTCTCACATTCTAGCTGGTGTGAAGTCTTTTCGGAGTCCCTGTGGTTTGAATTTATAGATTCATGTAAGATGTAAAATGTAATGTTCAGGAATCATTCAGGTCCACTAGACTATTAAATCAGTTTTCAGTTACATTAAACAGTTTATATAAAAAAGAATATTGTAAATATCAGAAGAAGCCATTACCGGATTCATGTTCCATTTAAGTTTATAGCAAAAATGAAAGCAGTCCTGTAAAACTATATAGTAGATAACTGAATTGTATCTAAGACTGATTCCACAAAGGGGTGGGAAATGCTAGAGTATCGCCTGAAGCAATGGCAGCACTTCCAGGTCATGCTGGTAGTCAGGGCTTTTTTTGTACAAAAAGCCCAGCAGGAACTCATTAGCATATTAGGCCACACCCCCGACAGCACAACTCATTAGCATATTAGGCCACACCCATGCCTGCCCTTGGCTTGCCCGGGCACCCGGCTGTGGGCTGTGGGGAGCGCGGGGCCTGGAGCTCCCTGCTGGTGCCCGCTGGAGGTCGCCGCCGGCTGTGGGGAGGACACACTTCCGGTGATGTCAGGGGGTGTGGCATATGCTAATGAGTTATGCTAATGAGTCCCCCCAGGTCTTTTTCTACGAAATGACCCCTGGGTTTTGGCTGTGGTGGGCGTGGCCAACTCTGAAGCCTGCCGGAACTCCGTTCCTGTGCGTTCCTGTCCAAAAAGAGCCCTGGTGGTAGTGGTATCACAATGAAGACTTTGACTGCCCCTCCTCTTTCGCCTGCCATTTCCCTCCCACTGCCCAGCTGAGCGGTGGCTTGTGGAGAAGGTGGAGGGGCAGGAGGTCTCCTGCTCCTAGCAGGCAATTGTCAAATATAAATGGAGATGAGTGTGGATGCAGAGCCCATCCCTGCACTGACTGGCTTCTCTCCAGGCCCGTCCACCTTTTTAATGTGTTTAAAGCATTTCAGTGCTACCTTTTCACCCAGTTCAGGGTCCCCAAGGTGGCAAACAGTCAAAACATTTTTTTTAAAGTGCATGTATATCTATTTATTTGTTATCTGTATATATAGCACGCCCATCCCGCAAGCGGGCTCAGGGCGAGTTACATTCTATTAGGAAATAAAATAAATACAATTAAAATTTTAAATGCAATAATAAATATTAAAATAATAATCACAGTCTGACAGAATCAGCTGATTGTGAGGGTTGCCTAGCGTATTATTTAGCTTGGTGGGTGGGTGACAACCACCTCAGGGAGGCCATATATGGATGTCTGCTGCCTCAGCCAAAAGCCCGGTGGAACAGCTCCGTCATGGAGGCCCTGCGGAATCGAAGAAGATCCCACAGAGCCCTGATCTTGACACGGAGCATGGTCCACCAGGCAGGTGGAGGCAAGTCAGATGTCCTTCGGGCCATATAAGGCTTTAAAGGTTATTACCAACACCTTGAAGCACATCTGGAAGTCAACCAGCAACCATAGCAGTTGGTGGAACCCCTGCTGAATGTGAGCCCACATAGGCATCGACGTTAGCAGTCACCAACTGTAATTTCCAGATAAGCCTCAAGGGTAAGGCAGCATAGAGTGAATTGCAGTAATCAGTCCTCGAAGTGACCATTGCATGGGTCACTGTAGATAAGTCCTGGGGGGAGAAATAGGGTTTCAGTAACCTGATCTGCCTAAAATGGAAAAATGCAGATCTGGTGACTGCAGCAACCTGGGCCTCCATGGAAAGGGAGGCACCCAGTGTTACTTCCAGGCTCCTCAGTGTCTGGGCCAGCACCAAAGGTGCCTCTTCCAGCGTGGAGAGTCTGATACCCACATCCATTCCCCCCTGACCTAGGTACAGGACCTTTGTCTTTGATGGATTTAACTTCAACCGGCTCCGCCGTAACCATCTAGCCACAGCATGCAAAGCCTCAGCCAGGATGTCAGATAGAGCTGGGTGTCATTGGCATATTGATGGCAACCCAGCCCATGATTCCTGACTAACTGGGTGAGCGGGTGCATATAGATGTTGAATAACATTGTCAAGAGGTTTGCCCATCGTGATACTCCACATTCAAGTGGATATCACGGGGAGACCCTCTGACCCAGCACCACCCTCTGTCCCCAACCATGGAGAAAGGAGGAGAACCATTGTAAGCCAGTCCCCTGAACTCTCACGTCAGTGAGGTGGTGGGTCAACAGATCATAGTGGAACATGTCAAACACTGCCCCAATCTAGCTACCTGCGGAGGTCATCTGTAAGGGTGACTAGAGCTTTCTTCGTCTCATGGCCAGGGCGGACGCTGGACTGGAAAGGATCAAGGATGGAAGCATCCTCCAGGAGAACTTGTAGTTGCTCGGCCACTGCTCTCTCAAGCACCTTACCCAGGAACGGCAAGTCTGATACTGGGTGGTAGTTGGCCAGGACCATATGGTCCAGTGATGGCTTTTTCAAGAGCGGATGAACTACTGCCTCCTTCAAGGAAAGTCCCAGAAGAAAGGGACAAGTTGATAGTGTCCCCCAGAGGGACCTGAATTCCTTCCCCTCAGGCTTTTGCCATCCAAGAAAGGCATGGGTCAAGGAAGCATGGAGTAGGCCTCACCACTGCCAAGATCCTCCATAATATCGAAAAACTGTTTCATCACCACATTGAGGAAGCGCTGGTAGCCCATCGCAGCCAGCGCCGTTCCCCATCCCACACATGCGCACAACCGCACTACTGCTGGTTTGCTGCACAACGTGTGATCAGCTGCCAGAGCATGGAGCCACGGGGGGACGTCGGATTGCGCTCCCGCAGTTCTTTTTGCTCCGGCTCTACTTTGCCTCCCTTCGGCAGTGGATCATCCTGCTCGTGTGACCGGGACCATAGTCAGCCAATCAGAGCCCATGGAACTCCACTGGATGGAAGGGGTTGATTATGCCTCAGTTTAAGAAGGGTGAAGAATTTTTTTTCCTCGGGAGATTTTGTGGCTCTGGATAAGTGCATCACTGCATGCGCACAACACTTTTATTTGGCTTTTAGTTCGGATTTTGTTGGTTTAGGAAAGGAAGCTTGTTTCAGTGAGACAAATAAGTATCCTGTTGAGACAACTACCATTCCTACTTATGTATACAGATTCTGTGGACAGGAGCTCTGTGTGATAAAAGGGCATCCTTGAACCTGTTGAGGTAATCTGTCTGGAGAAAGGAGAATCAAATGTCCTCTTGGGGATTATTTACTTTACTAGTAATAAGGCCTGTTGTGGAAATAAATACAACGAGCTCTAGAGAGAGGCTCTGGGAGAGTGCCCTGGGCTTGGGCACACACTGTCAATTTGCTGTGGTGACCTCTGCAGGGAATAATGAGACAAAGTCCACCATTTTCTCCAGGGGAACTGATCTCTGCCATCTGGAGAGCAGTTGTAATTCTGAGTGATCGCCAGCCCTCACCTGGAGATTGGCAACAATGATCTCTGTTGTCTGGTATCACCTGGTATCACAACTGAACTCCAGACAACAGATCTCCCCCCCACCCTGCCGGAGAAAATAACTGCTTTCGAGGGTGGTATCTATGGCATTCTATTCAGCTGAGGCCTCTCCCCTCCCCAAACTCTGGCTTCCTTGGTGGGGTTTTTTTCTGTTCTGGAAAGTGTTGCCTTAGCAAACCTGGCTTGGAGGGTAATAAATAATCGTCTTGCGAGAAGAGCAAAGACAGTACCTGTGTTCACCAGAGTGAAACAACTGTCTTCTGAGGAAAGTTTTGGCAGGCACCGCTTCTGTCGGCGGGACTCAGGGAATGAAGCCAGTGGATAGGGACAGCTTCTGAGTGACACATCAGGGACCAACTGATTTAGGAGCATGTGGAATGTTCAGAAAGGGCCACCCCACTTCACAATTATATATAAGGAGAGACTAGATGATAAGCTATAAAGTGGTTACTCTCATTGGGGAAAGCTTGCAACCCATGGGGTAAAGTTAACAAGCAGTTCACTCTATATACTGAAACAGTTCCACACAATATCCTTATCTGGTTAAATACATTATTTTCTGTTAAATAAACCTTTGTTGTTCATCTTCATCTATGTCTTGTATGTCTAGTCAAATCTCTATGAAAAAGCAGCTTCTACTTACCTCATAAAGAATTAAAGCCCTGGTCTAGTGGATTCTCAAATAAGAAACCTTTAGGGAACACCTAATTTACATAGGGTTGCCATCCCTTGATGGGGGTGGGGTTTCCCCCAATTTTGGAAGCCTTAATCTACTGCTTGCCAGCCCCCCAAAGAGCTCCACTGCGCCTGATGTGCCCAGCGTGATGACATCACCTTGAGGTGATGTCATTGTGGTGGCACATCATGCGGGGGACACTCTAGCATTTGGCTAAAAGCTCTATGGTGATCATAGAGTTTTGGCCAAATGCTAGAGCGTCCCCTGCACAATGTGCCTAGAGTGATGATATCATTTCTGGGTGACGTCATCGTGGCGTGCATGCTTCGCGCATGTGCCAGAAGATCCAGGGGAGCAGGCTTGAGCCCCCTGCTGGCAGAAGGTAAGGACCTGGCAAACCTAAGTTTACATAGTACCAACCCTTTAATGAAAGCTTGTGTTCCCCCTTTTTTCCTGATTGTGGTGGTTGGGGATTCAAGAATCCATAGGAGAGGTCAGACTGATGGACTGGGCAGTTGCCTGAGTCTCTGCGCCCCCGCCCTCCATGGCTGCCACAGTTCTAATCCCCAATCTGCCATGGAAGTTTGCTGGGTGACCTTGGGCCAGCCATACATGTGCTCTGAAACACTGTGACATCATGTGAAAGCAGGAATAAAAAATCACCTGCTGCAGTTAGAGAAAGAAGGTAGAGCAAAAGCTCTGTGAGGGAAAGGCACCTATGAACATTTATTAAAAGATTCAGACAGTAAAACCTGCTAGATACAAAAGTCATTTAATGATTATTGGCATACCTGAGGGACCGCCTTTCCCCATATGTACCACAAAGAACACTACGGTCAGGGACCCAGAATCGGCTGGCTCTCCTGAGCATCAAGGAGGCCAGACTAGTGACAACTAGGGCCAGGGCTTTCTCAGTGCTGGCTCCACTCTGGTGGAATGAGCTCTCAGAAGAGACCAGGGCCCTGTGGGACCCCTCACAGTTCTGCAGGGCCTGTAAAATGGAGCTCTTCCGCCAGGACTTTGGTGTCGCCACCACTACTACCTCCACCACCATTACCACCACCAACAACAATTGACATCTATTATGGTGGACCCCTGACCCACTGGACCCTAGATACTGCCTGGGCCAATCACCCTAGACAGCTGAAGAAGACCTAGGAGCTGATCAGAAAATGAGGATGTCTACTAGCACTTTACTTTTTATGTGTCTTGGTTTTAAAATTGTATTTATATTAACTGATGTGATTTTATCTTATTGTATTATTGAATTTTTATTCTGTGTGTGAGCCACTCTGAGCCGGCCTGGGCCGGGAGGGTGGGATAAAAATCTAATAAATAAATAAATAAATAAATAAATGTGTCAACGGTATTTTTCAGGATAAATTAACTTTAAACATTTATTTCCCACTTCTTTAAACCGTGGTGGTGGTGGTGGAAAGTACCATCAAGTCACAGTTGACTTATGGCAACGCCATGCGGTTTTCAAGACAAGAGACATTCAGAGGTGGTTTGACATTGCCTGGCTCTGCACCATGACCCTGGAATTCCTTGGCAGTCTCCCAAACCAAATACTAATCAGGGCCGACCTTGTTTAGCTTCCGAGATCTGGCTAACCTGGGCTATCCAGCCTCATTAAACCATAAAGGTGTTAAAATAGACAAGGTATTCAAACAGTGTACTAGATTGAATCCGAAAGCAACATTAATATGATATCTTTTATTAGGACCTATTATAGAAAAAGATGTTGCAAGACACAGTTTGAAAAGCCCCACAGTCTGCTGTTTTAACAGCCATAAAATTAAATGTAGGAGGTGTGTGCCTGCTTTCAATTTTTGTTCATTCTAGACTGAGTTATTCTTACATTGGTTACTTTAAAGTAAACAGATTGGAAGAAGCTCTGCTATGAGCAGGAGGAACAGGAAGCTAGCCTGCAAATGCCTCTTTCATATGTATTCAACCATTGGATTTTAATCTTCTGTTTTAAAGTAACTTGGAAGAGAACACACCAGTCTGAAGGGGTGTTTGCATATAATTTCTTCCGAAGAAGTTGTAGGGATGGTTTTTACTGTTTTAGAAAACTGATATGCTGGTTTCCACACTTTCCCTAACTTCCAGAGGCAGTAAAGGTGCAATCCAGAGAAAGTACTCCATGTTTCAGATAAATGGGATTTTTCATAGATTTCATCACAGTACAGAAAAGAACAGAGGATGTCAGGGTCCTCTCCATTTGTCTAGGCCTCGCAGAGTAAAAGAGAATTGTTGCCCAAAGAGGTACAAACCATACTCAAAGCTGAGCCTATCACAATGATTGATTTGAAGGCTTGTGAATGGCTTCTTTCTCATTTCTCCTTATCTGTTCATTGGGATTTGTGGAATGAGACCTATTTATTTTTTATGAAGTTGGCAGTATGGAACCTTTATAATCAGATTTAGTTTCTTGTCCCAGCATTTTCAGGAATAAAAATATTTCTTCATATCTGACCAAGGCCACTTCAACTCTCAACCTTATCAGTTCGCCTGTCCCTTTCTCCACAGAGTCTGAGGGGGATGCTGGAATGATCTTTAGCCAGGATCTCCCTGGGGGTCTCTGTCTCAGGCTCCAGAGCTCCTGAAATGAGATGGAAAGAGACACCCTGGCAGCAGCTTGTCCTTAATGGCCAGATGGCCGGCACCATCATTAATACAATGTCAAGCATTGCTGTAGTCTTGCCTTGGCAACTGCTTGCCTGTGCTGGCATCTTCTCACACTCTTCTCACAGCAATGCCAGCCCCCCCCAATCTCTTGGGAAACACAATGGAAATTAGTGTAAAAAGTGGAAGTGTTTCATTCGGAAGAACCAATTTCACTTAACAGTATTTGTTACATTTTCCCCAGTTTAAAGTGCTTTGTCCTAACAGTTTAGGCCTGTGTTGCAGGGGACACATGGTGGCCAATGACATACATCTCCCCAGTTATATTTGTAAAAGAAATACATGACACGTCGTCATCACATCTTGCATTTCTCGGCCTCTGCTCCCATTCATTGGCTACAATGTGCATGGTGGGTTGAACAATGAATCCATGACATCACATCATGTGTTTCTTTTACTAGACATCACTAAGGAGATGCAAGTTGGCAGAGTCACACATTCCCCATTATGGCTGCATTCACACAGTGCTTCACTTTCTTCAGTTTTGCACAGTGGTGCCACAGTGGGAAGAACCCACGTTTACGGAGTGGAGGATTTAAAGCCCTGGGGGGGAAAATTAAGATTGGTGGGTTAACCCACCTCCCTCAAATTGTAGAAGTGATGCCTTCACAGGAACAGACATTTCAATTTTTTAAAAAGGCTGACTGAGCTCCTGCAAGCCTACGTCATGAGATCTTAGTGACCATCTGGGTCACAAACAACATTGCTGAGGCCTTGGGCTGCAGAAAGAGTGCAATGTTTAATTTTCTGAAGGGTTTACAGCCCTTTCCAATGCATTGCCATTTGTCTGATCCATTTAAAAGGGGAGAGTACGGGGAGGGAAGTGGTCAAATGGGAGGTCTTCCTTTCCCTGTGTGCCGTTGTGGGTCCCTCACTTGTATAGACACAGTTGAATTAAATTGGATCGGGCCTCCTTCACACACACTGAAGAGTGAGATGAGAATGAGGTGGTAGAATAGACTGTACTAATTCCACCTAGAAATGGAGGATCATGGAACATCGCATTTTGGAATACTTCCTTATATTAAAAGCTCCCTGTAAATGAAGAATCAGCAAGGCGAGCCAAGATAGGAGAACCTTTCCCACTAGTTTTCTTTTTGCATGGAAGAAGCCCCATCAGAAAACCAAGGGCCTTTCCCAGATGGGGGCTCAGTTCTCAGGAGGGGCAGAATGCCCGGATCATAGAATCATAAAATCATAAAATCATGCTTTTTGCAAGTCAAGGCTGGTAAAGACACTATGACAACAACAACAAGACAGACATCTACAGAATTTGCAGGCTCAGATGCAATCGTAGGGAATGGGCTGCTTGTGTTGATTTGTTCCTTAGACACAAATCCCAAATCTCCCTCTCACCATGTAGCCTGCATGGATTATTATACACCAGTATGGATTGTGAACGCAGAGGAGTCTGCCTCTCACCTTTGCTTGAACCATAGAGGACCTGCTCAGCCTCCTCTCAGTGTAAGTCCCACTCTGAAAAGAACTAAGTTTAGTAGTAAACGTGGACTGGACATAGATGTCCATCTACTAAATCGCATTAAAATAGAGGGCTATGAAACAATCCAAACATTTATTGAATAGCGTTTGAAATGGAGTTCAGAATGCAAGTCAGATGAATGGGGTTGCCAGTTCTCTTGGTCAAACACTGCTTTAGAGAGATGCATGGACAGACCACAGAATCACAGTAAAACTTTCCCTGTCACTGCAGTGCCTAAGAAGAAAACCACCTATGGGCAGTGTTCTCTCTAAGCTGAGTTAGTGTGAGCTAGCTCACAGTTTTCTAGCCTCTAGCTCACAGATTTTTGTCTTCGCTCAGGAAGGAGGGCTCCAGAGCAAACTGATTTATGCAGTAGCCAAATTGCTCGCTCACAACTTTAATGCCAGGAGCTCACAAAGTAGAATTTTTCCTCACAAGACTCCACAGCTTAGAGGGAGCACTGCCTATGGGTGGTCAAAAATTGTCTGTTAAGCAGCTTGCAATAGTTCAGGAGCCAAGTTAGAACAAGTGAGTTGGCATCCCTACAGAACAGCAGCTAGATGCACCCTGGTCTCTAGTGTTGTTGATAGTGTTGTAGACTTAGCGGTTGGTTAGCATGACACTGTGAATACATCACAAATGTGATCCATCCTGTCTTCTACTCTTTCTGGAGTGCTGCCAACAAAGTGCCAAAAGAGACACGAGGCCAGTAATGGGTAATGTTCCATAGCAGCAACAAACAGTATGTGTGCCCAAGCACTCTGCACGTGGTGAGAGCTACGGATCTGAGAGAGTGACACCACCATGGTGCTCTTCTTTTGAGGTCTTAGGATTCACCTGGATCCTTCACCAGTCTAACTGGGGACTCAGCAACAGTGCATCCAGGGCTCTTTTTGTAGAAAAAGCCCAGCAGGAACTCATTAGCATAATAGGCCACACCCAACAGCAGAAACCATTAGCATATTAGGCCACACCCCTGACAGCACAGCTCATTAGCACATTAGGCTGCACCAGAGGTCATTTTGGGGGGGAACGTGGGGGAACGGAGTTCCCCCGGGTGAGGTGCAGGGGGGGCGGGGCACATGATGAGCCCCGCCACCTGCTTCCGGCCGCCCCGCTTCCGGCCCTCATTCAGCCAGGAGGAGGCAG
>NW_015168102.1:373904-390132 GCF_001447785.1 Gekko japonicus
GGCCGGGACCGTTGGGGTGGGGTGTGTGGCCTTATGACACACTTCCGGTGATGTCAGGGGGTGTGGCATATGCTAATGGGTTATGCTAATGAGTTCCCCTCGCTCTTTTTCTACGAAATGACCCCTGGGCTGCACCCCCATGTTACTAGAAGTGTGGTCATCCAGCCACAGCCACCTTTTGCTTCTTATTCTGTTTACCTTGTTTGTTGTTAAAACACAGGGCTTTTTTTGTAGCAGGAACTCCTTTGCATGTTAGGCCACACACCCCTAATGTAGCCAATCCTAATGAGTTTCTGCTGTTAGGTATGGCCTGTTATACTAATGAGTTCCTGCTGGGCGTGGCCAACTCGGGAGCCAGCTGGAACTCCGTTCCTGTGCGTTCCTGCCCAAAAATAGCCCTGAGTGCATCCCACACAGGTAAGCATCCTTATCCATCCCCTGCATGGAATTGCTTTGGAACAGTTTGCAGTTTCTGTTCAGCTGTTCCATGTGGCTCTGATCCTGCAAGGTAAAAGAGGTTATGAGTAGTTGGCCAGAAGCAGCAATGTTCTGGGTGGCTGGTAGTCATCCAGATCTGTGGTCATGCTCCCTCTCTCCCCCTCGTGCACATAGGCATGATATTGTGTTGGCATCACAGATGCTTTGCCAGGACATTTCCAAGCTTCTACCATTGTACACTGTGCATATGGGAGGGACCGCTAGCAACTACTGGTGAGCCAGTACAGGGTATGTTGGGGTGTGTGTGTGTGAGAGAGGAGACATCTGCAGACATCAGGGAATCATCCTCCCTGGCTTACTTATGTGGGGTGCATTTCTAGCCTTTCTGCTGACACAGCTGTGCCAGCGTGATGTTGACACTAGTGCAGCACTGGTGCAGCGCCACACTAGCATATCTCTGAGTTAAATAATTATGGAGTTAGTTGCTGTGCTAAGTATTTTACAGACTGGCCTTGTGGTTGTTTTCTTAACTAAGTGTGAAGCATACACATTTATAGCCCAAGATAAACATCTGTTTAATATAGATTCGGGTGGGTAGCTGTGTTGGTCTGAAGCAGCAGAACCAAGTTTTAGTCCAGTGGCAACTTTAAGACCAGCAAAGGTTTATTCTAGGTATAAGATTTCTTCAGACGTGTGTGTGCACACTAAAGCTTACACCTTGAATAAAATTTTGTTGGTCTTTAATGGTGCCACTGAGCTCAAATTTTGTTCATCTGTTTGTTATGTAAATGTAGCCAGACCCCCTTTATTTTGCATGTAACAGGAAAACAGAATGTACAGACCCTTTATTTCAAAGCATCTGGGCTCTATATAATTTTAAAGAACAGACATTGCAGTTGGCACACTTTTTCCTGATTTTTGAAGTTTTCATTGGAAAACTCTTAAGGTCTGTTAATAAGCTTATACTGAAGAAATTAACCAATGGTGAGTTTCATCAAAGAGAAAGAAAGAGCAGGTGGTAAAGCCATTTTATACACAGAAAATTGGTAAACATTTGTAAGCAAACAGCTTTGGCACTAACACACATGTCTGAGCAGTGCTTCATTAAACACAGTTTCTGCTTCAGATCATTAATTCATTTTAATTACGTGTCCACCAGTCAGCTTGGATAGTGCAAGAGGTTGTAAGAGAGATGGAATGTTTTGAAGGTGAGGCCAGCAACCTGATTGGCTCATGTGGAGGGCATTAATTCACTTGGAATGCCCTGTGTGCATACCATTTGAAATGGCATCATCCATGCACCCCATCCATATGTCTGCAATTTCTTTTCATTTAATACACACAATAATGGATTCTGTGTCAGGCATTTCCTAAGGGATTAAATAATTACCAGCTGGGGTAATGGCTATCGGCTGTGCCTCATGTCATCAGCTCCACCTAGCTGGCCATTAATCCAGAACCTCAAGGGAAATCCTCTGCTTCAGCTGGGTTATTAATAAGGCTAGCATTTTTCAGTATTAGTCAACATTCTATATCCTTGTTTGATTCCCCCCCTCCCCAGCCATGGTGACAATTTTATATATTTCCTTACTCAACTTCCCTTTGGCTAAGGGAGAAATGGGGGGAAACCCTATTTTGTTTCAATTTTCGTTCAGATTTTAAAGGAGCAAGACGATACAACCCCCCCCCCATGTCTGTGTTAGGAATGATAATTACACTGGTCACTGCAGTTGCAGCTACTTTTCATGCAAATTGCTGGCCAGTAAATCACCAGTGTGTCCATGGCATTAACTGAAAGTAATATGCAAAGTGGCGGAATAATCGGACTGAGGAAGCATAAAATGTGCATATTCATCACAAGACAATGATCTGAACTGGAGTATCTGTGGTTAATCTCACCTGTATTTTTAAAGGGTTGGGGGTGGGGCTGTGTGTGCACGTCTATGAGAAAATGGTCATATTTCAAATTAGCACAACTCATATATAGATAGGCAAATATAGGAACATACAAAGCTACCTTATACCCATTTCAGGTCTTAAGTCTTCCCTATTCATGACCAGCGAAGGCTCCTGCAGACATCTAAGATCTTCTAACTAGAGATGCTGAGGTTGAACCTGGGACAGTGAGCCAACCCAGATATTATGTGACACGAGTTGAGTCAGAACATGGGTGACTGACCTGAATCATTGTCAGATATATAAACTGGAGAGCTTACATTGAAAGTGCTCTGTTGCGTGTTTCCTACATGCCCAGGGAAATTCTGATTACCACTTTGGGGTCAGGAAGCAATTTTCTCCAAGCTTTTTGCCATCTTCTGGGCATGGAGCAGGCGTCACTCTGTGTGTGTGTGTGTGTGTGTGTGTGTGAGGTATTTGTGAATTTCTTGCATTGTGCAGGGGGTTGACCCTGGAAGTCCCTTCCAACTCTTTGATTCAATGATTCTATGCTATATTTGGCTCTGGAGTACTGCAAAGAGGGAGAGCCAGGTGAAGCCAGCTGGGTGACCTTGGGCCACTCTCAGTTCTCTCAGAACTCTCGGTTCTCTCAGTTCCATCTACCTCACAAGGTGACTGTTGTGGGGAGGGGGGAGGGAGGGGAAGGGAGGGGAGGGGAGGGAGGGGAAGGGAGGGGAAGGCAATTGTAAGCAGCTTTGAGACAACTTAAGGTAGAGAAAAGCAGGGTATAAAAACTCTTCTTCTTCCCCTGACTCCAAGGAAGAGGCAAACCCCTTTGTGGGCATTTCCAGTGGGGAAAACGGTACAAGAAGGAAACCAGAAGCCTCTCCTCCCCCCTCACAGCACTCCAGAGCCAATGGAGCCCTTCTGCAGTTCATATGTGTGACAACAAATTGAGTCGGTCACCCATGTCCTGACTCGTGCCACGTGTAATGCCTAGTTAGGCTCTCTGCGAATGCAAAGCATGTGTTCTGTTGCTGAGAGCTGCCCTGGATTCTCAAAAAGCTTTGACAAGGTGTGAAAATGCACATCAGGAAGACAGACTGGCAGAAGGCACTGCCAGGTCTAGTTGTCCCATGCAGGGATAAGTTCACCGTACCTGCCCCTTTATTGAGAGACAATGAAAAATAGCAAAATCACAGAGAAATTTCTTACTATCTGTTACCAAAAAAATCCTTGTTCTTGCCAGCAGTGGCAAGTCTTAGTTTAGGACAACTGCTCAGGGGTACCCACCTATCCTCAGTCACAGTTGTAGCTGTAATCAGCACTCTTTAAATTTCTCTAAGTTCATTTAGCCCACAGCTTAAACCTGGCCATTGCTTTTTTTTTGTATAAAGATTTTATTGACTCCCCTAAAAAGGGGAGGAGTTTCGCTTAAAAAGAAAAATAAGGAAGGTATATAGTGGGACGAAGAGAAAGCTGAGTGATCTATTAACTGTTAGATTAAACTGTTAGTAATGTCCAATCATCAAAGGCTTCTTCTGCGTGTTGTCAAACATCTTTTTTCCATTCCAGTTACTTTCTGTATTAGTATGTTAGTAATGTTCCTTTGAATTTCTGTTAAAAAGTCTCTTCAGGGCACATTCAAAACCGCTTCTTTTACGTGCTGGTTACTTTTCCACTCTCAGTGACGGGAGGGGCTTCCTCTGTTTTTCTCTCCCTCCGGCTTCTTCCCCTCCTCCTTCGGGTCGCTGTTAACTCTTTCAGTTCCTGTGCTATAAGTCGTCTTCCTTTCATGCCATGCCCGGAGATCTCCAGCTTTGAGAATGGTATTAATTTCAATTTCGCTTTTATCCGCTCCCAATCTCTTCGCTGGATTCTCCTCTTCAATTGTTGACTTTTATAAGCGCTCATGAGGCACTTTTCGCTGTCACAATTCAAACTTTTCTTTTCCTTCACAATCCCCGTTGGATTCATAGCTATACACAGTCCAAATATTAAACAGCCGGCACTCACGTTGACACAAACGCCCAGACGGAAGTCCCTCCCTTCTCCTCCGCTTGTCTTTACCCAGCTCCGACATCTTGTTTTTTTATTTTTAGTAAAGTTTTTAAAATGCGCTCCAGGGAAACAAAACCTCTTGCTTATCCATCCAGCCCGGTGCAAGTGGAAGAATGGGGAATCAAACCCGGTTCTCCCAGATTAGAGTCCGCGCACTTCACCACTACACAAAACTGGCATACTTTGGGATGTATGCAGTAGTGGTCTGTTAGCTAGAAACATTAGAGAGAGAAAAAGAATAGTAACAACAGTTCTGCTTCTTTAGGCTCTTACAATAGCTTGCAGGCTGCAAAGTGGAAGAATGGGGAATCAAACCCGGTTCTCCCAGATTAGAGTCCGCGCACTTCACCACTACACAAAACTGGCATACTTTGGGATGTATGCAGTAGTGGTCTGTTAGCTAGAAACATTAGAGAGAGAAAAAGAATAGTAACAACAGTTCTGCTTCTTTAGGCTCTTACAATAGCTTGCAGGCTGCAAAAGTATTATTTATTTATGTATTAAATTTTTATATCCTTCCTTTCCTAGTGGCTCAAGTCACAATTAAAATGTTACATTTTAAAACTCCAGCTACCGCCCTGCCCCAAAATATGTCTGCAGTTTATGCCCTATTAAATGCCCTCAATCAAATACGAGTGAGATACACGGTAAAAGGTAGGAATGAAGAACAAAACCATGTACAGTTATTTGAATGAATCAACATGTACTATGCAATCAATAAATTATAATGTTCAAAAATAATTGTGTATTCCATATTTTTATGAAATTAAGATAATGATTTATAAACAGTAAATATGCAAACAAATATTCACAAAGGGATACAGTCAAACAGGGGAAATACAAGTTTCATAGCTGAAAATTAAGTCACACAAACAAGTGCATAAGAACTTTTGAACTGTCACCATCTGTTTATACATCCACTGGAGATTCCGCTGGTGTGGAGAAAACCATCATCTAAATCTTCACTCCATATAGAATACAGGCTTGATGGTGGTCTCTGGTGATACGGCCCCAGCCAACGGGCAAGCTAGCTAGCTAGAACGCATTTCACCAAGGCTTTCTCAAAGTCAGAACCATTTTACAATGCAAATTAACAACATTCTGTCCAATGAATCAGGATATATACTTCTAAATAACAAACCACTTAAGAAAACTCATGCAAATTTTATCAAGCTAGTGTTGATATTCAGCTATGAAACTTGTATTTCTCCTATTTGATTGTATCCCCTTGTGAATATTTGTTTGCCTATTTACTGTTCATAAGCCATTAAATGCCCTAGCAAATGAAATGTGGCCTTGGGGGCTGCATGAAGCCTCAAATGTAGATTGCCTGTATTTGTTCTGGGGAAACCTCCCTCAGTTCTAATAAGTATACATGATCGTATTTCATACCATGCCTAGAAACAAAAAGAACACTCATCCTTCTATAGACCTGGCAAATCAAGCGTAGCTATTCGGGAATACTAAGTCTAGGGAAAAGCTGTTACTGTAATTATGTGCCTGTGACCTGCCAGTAACATAGTCTCCTTGTAAAAAATTCACTAACTGCACACGCAGCACCGATGTCATGTGGCTGTTAAATAAGCCCTTTTGTAAAGAATCTGCCCTACATAGAGCATTGTGATGTGAGGGCTAGAAGGCTTCAATATTCATTCGGCCCTTTTGCTTTGGAGTAAGCCATTGAACGTCATGGTGTATGATCCAGAAGCCAACGAAGAAAGGGCTCTTGAATCAAAAGTAAATCATAGTTTGATTGATCTAAATGTACCATACAGAATATATTTGCCATTTTGTGGGTTGCCAACAGCTTAATACAGTCAGTGGATTCTAATAATTATGAGAATCCCGGCTTCCTTTTTAAATTCTCTTGATAGTACAGAGACAAGCAGCTGTAAAGGTTATGAACTTTTACCTCTTAAGCACACCCATTAGGATTATTTCAGAGCTTATTTGAATTCCTGTTGGAGAGTTATAGTTGTGGTACATTCAGTATCTGTCAAGTTTATGTAAATATATGCAAATCTATACTGTCAGCTACATGCCGCTTCACCATGCACACTACTGGTAGTCCTTCAGCTCACATTCCCACTGCAGGAGTTTGCACTGAACAAGCTATACAATAGCTATCAGGTAGCACCTGCAGGTTTTAAAGCAGTTTATAACATGAGGTTAAAGGAAAAAGAGCCTGGCACTGTTGTCCCCAGTGCAAAAACAGACTTTCTAAAATTCAATTTTAAAGGTACTTCTCTTAGGGATATTCTCTATTTTCTATTTAATTTCTTCTTCATAATGCGGGAGGAGAAAACCAATTCCTCTGGATGGCCAACAGGGCACAGAGGCCGAGGCCTTCCTCTGATGTTGCCTCTTGGCTCTGGGATTCAGAGATTGACTGCCTCTGAATGTGGAGGTTCCCCTCAGTCACCATGGCTAATAGCCATTGATAGACTTATCCTCCATGAATCTAATCCCCTTTTAAAGCTGTTTATTCCTGTGGCCATCACTATATCCTCTGGCAGTGAATTTTAATCACTTTCTGTAAAGTAGTATTTCCTTTTGTCTGTCCTGAACCTACTGCCCATCAGCTTTATTGGATGCCCTTGAGTTCTAGTATTTTTGGAGAGGGAGAAAAATGTCTCTTTGTCAACTCTCTCCACCCCTTGCATAATTTTATAAACCTTTATCATGCTATAAACCTCTTCACCACATACCCTGCAGCTCAAAATCTCTTTTTGCATGCCTAATTATTTGACTTACATTTCTTTTGTTTCTTGTCCAATTCATTGGGGCAGACCTTCCACTTTTTAAAAGAAGCTTCCTCCGGCTCACGCATTTCTGTCTTCGCTCAGGAAGGATAGCTCCAGAGCAAGCTAATTTATGCAGTAACCAAATTGCTCACTCACAACTTCAATGCCAGTAGCTCACAAAGTAGAATTTTTGCTCACAAGACTCCACAGCTTAGAGAGAGCATTGCACAGAAGTGTTTAAAGAGTTTGCAGTCCTTTTAAATGCTTTCCAGGTGAACTCACTGCTTGGGGAAGAAGGTGCTTAAAGGGACTGTGAGCCCTTAAATGCCTTCTCAATTCACTCACCACAGAGTTGCATGGGTTGGAGAAGGCATTTAAAGGGATCGCGAGCCCCTTAAATGCATTTTCCTCCTTCACTGAAATGGAGGATGGGGCACCTTCTTTGGGGGTTCGTAGAATTGGACTCCCTGGGGCAATCTTTTTAAATAGGGGGGTTGAAGAGAGGCAGCAGCATCTATGCTGCAAATTTGGTGCCTCTACCTCAAAAAACAGCCCCCCTAGAGTCCCATATACTCCCAGATCAATTCTCATTTATACCCTGTGGGAACCACTGACTATAATATAATGGAGCCGGAAAAATTGGGTTTCCCGGATATTTCCTGAATCCAAATACCATACTGTTATTGGGATTTAGGAATATTGGGAAATACTGATATTTTTCAGGTTTAAGATAACTGAACTGGAAAAATACTGGCCTTTTCTCTTTTTGCTGAACTGCAGGCTGTGGAAGGTCGGTAGTTCATTTTGAGACCCGAGTGTGCCGCATGACGGAGTGAGCTCCCGTCTCTAGTTCCAGCTCCTGCCAACCTAGCAGTTCGAAAGCAAGAAATTGCAAGTAGATAAATAGGGACCACTTCGGTGGGAAGGTAACAGCGTTCCGTGCGCCTTGGTGTTTAGTCATGCCGGCCACATGACCACAGAAACGTCTTCGGACAGCGCTGGCTCTTCGGCTTTGAAACGGAGATGAGCACCACAGCCCTAGAGTCGGATTCGACTGGCTTTCGAGCAAGGGAACCTTTACCTTTATCTAGTCAGCACAGGAGGGACTGTTCTGGTAAGTCCCTGAGGGTCTCTCTTCCCCAAACCTCTCTTTCTGCTTCAGCTTCTCCAGGTCATCAACACTAGCCTCAAGGGACTAAACCTGCTCCCTGAGAGCCACGAGCTCCATGCGGCGAGCACACCCCCATGATTTTCACCCAGTGGGTAGATAATCATACATGGGGCAATCTCTGCAAAACACTGTATAGCCCATGCTCCCCTACTGGCTTTCTACCTTTCTAATTATGCTGGTTAGTGGTTTAAAGGTATCTAGAGTGATGCAGGGTCCTCTGGCCCAGTCTCCAAGCTAAGAGCCACAAGCCAACAGCCCTTTGACCCTCACGCTTCTGCCTAGGAGGAGCCTTACAGTTCAGAGGCCCACAGCCCCCGCCTCCCAGCAGCAGCAGCGGGTGGGGCTTGCAATCAGCCCCAGGTAAACACACCTTGCTTAGTGAGCAACAGACCAGAGAAAAGACCCAAACAGACCCATACAAAAATACCACTCCCCAGCAGGCGACAGGCACTCACTGACTTTCAAACTCTGTCCTCTCACAAAGCAACCTCAGTTCATGCTCTCCAGTAATTTAGGAAAGGTTAAAAAAACCCCGAAACCCTCACCTTCCCAGCAGCTCCTTCCTAGGTTCTCTGTCCCAGCCCAGCTGTCTCAGCTCTACTTCTGTCTAGGAGGAGCCTGAAGCTTCTCTGAACTTTTGGGTCTCTTCAGAAGCACTGAGAGAAGAGTGTTGCGGGAAGAGGGAGCTAGAAAGCCCTTGGACGCAAGCAGAACATCACACACAGTGCTTTTTTGTTGTTGTTCAGTCGCACAGTTGAGTCCAACTCTTCGCAACCCCATGGACCAGATCACGCCAGGCCTTTCGGTTTTCCGCCGTCCTCTGAAGTTGGCTCAACTTCATGTTCGTTGCATCTATGACACTGTCTAACCATCTCATCCTTTGACGTCCCCGTCTTCTTTGACCTTCAGTCTTTCCCAGCATCAGGGTCTTCTCCAGTGAGTGCTCCCTTCTCATTTGGTGGCCAAAGTATTTGAGCTTCAGTTTCATTATCTGGCCTTCCAGGGAACAGTCAGGGTTGATTTCTTTTAGGATTGACTGATTTGATCTTCTTGCAGTCCAAGGGACTTGGATCTCGGCTAACATTTCCAGAGTTTTTTCTGGCATAGATTATCACCCACCAAAACAGATACCTTGTCACAGACTACATGGGTGAAAATGTTCTGTACTCTGTCACTTTGGAGGATACCATATCTTGGCTTTGGAAAACATGTTTTGCATCAAAAAGGTCCTGGGTTCAATCCATTAGTTGAACAGTATCTGATAGATACAGTATCTGATAGAATGGAAAGTCATTTCCAATCAGAGTGCACCATACTGGGCTACCTGAATTAATGGTCTGATGCATTATAATCAAAAGATGTCACACCTGCAGAGATAGCAACTATGTCTTATGTGCAGTCTGATGATTTAACTGGTATACATATATATATGTACTGAGTACAAACAGGGTTTATCCTACCTCTGGAACATCATGTGGAAACTACCAATGACTTGCTTCATTGCTCAACACTAGTCCAAGTTTCTTACCGTCTGTTGAGATATCAAATTTTCCACTCTCCAGCTGGCACATAAAATGGCTCCCTCACTGTGTGGCTGTTTGCAGTGAAGACTTGTAAAATGTGTATATGCAGGGGTATTATTGTTATTTTGGATGCTGTACCTGGGAAGTGTGGAGATTGGGGAGGATGTGAACTTACTTCTGGGTGACACTCTAGGCTATTTCCCATAGTCTCTGTGGTCTTTACCATAGAGACTAGGGGAAATCCCCCCCACAAGTGACAAATATCAGTGGATTCTTCATGAGAAACATTTGATCACTATAATATTATGCCATCCAAAAGCAAAACAACCCCCAAATGATTGCATAGAATAGCTGTCCTAAGTAATCTAGTTTATGTAATTTAGTAATGTAGTTTAGAAATTTGTGCATTTAAGAATGTTAAATTGAGAAACTAAAGTCGTTGTTCGGAAAACCATTCTTGTTATAACAGCCTACTTTAAATGCCTTCAAAACACTTATTATTAAGAACACCTTGGGCTCAGATGGTGCAATACATAATGGATAAATGTTCCTTACCACAGACCTCTAATTTGCCTGAACCTGTCTTAATAACATTGATGTAATAATGTGAGGGCAATTGTGTAATAATATAAGTATGTTGTTATTTTTCTGTCTGTTTTTAAAAAAATCTTTTCTGTAACTCTTGTGGTTGTCAGTTATAAAATCTCTATTTTTTTGGCTGTTTAAATAATAGGATATGATTTTATTTTAATACAATAAATTCCTTTTTATAAAAGAAAGGAAAATGATATGTTTTGATTATGACGGCTACAACAATAAGCTTTAGTTACAGGGTTTGTAAACTGAGTATCTCACTGGAGACGGGGATGTGGTTTAGACTACTGTTTGGAAATGAAACCCGTTCAAGGAAGCTGAACTTGATCCTGGGCTGACTCAGTAATCTCATAAGTAGTGGAAGGAAAAGCGGAGTGGAAAGAAAAGCAGGCTAGAGGATGTTCTAACTGTGCAACACTTGGGCTTGGATTCCAGAAATATGTGCAAGGAAGAGGAGCAGGGAGAGGGCACTTTTGGGGGAATGGGGAAGATTATGTATAGATCATGGCTAGCATTCATTCATTTATTTACAACATTTCCATGCCGCCTTTCCTTCCAGTTCAGTGTTCCCAGGGCAGCAAACATTAAGACATGTCAAACATTTAAAAAGTGTTTAAAATATAGATATACTAGCCTGATACCCATGCTTTGCTACAGTATTTAAATTCTGTAATTTATCCAGTTATAATACTGATGATTAAATTCTGTAATCCAGTTATAATACTGATGATGTGAAATCTGAAATGTAACATTTGTTGTAGGAATTCTAATGGAGAAGAGTGTAGTGTAAAAAAATGAAGTGAGACATATGTACTCCCCCCCACTCTACCGAAGGACCTCTCTCTAGACCCCATTGGTGGTTCTGCCCTCAGGTGCTAGGATCACCAGGCTGCTTGATGAGCTCACTCTGGAGCAGGCCACATAGAACTGTCCATTTAAGAAGCAGTCATCTGTTAAGTCAGCTCCTGCTACCTTCCACGAAAGTGATGGCCTCTCTACTTGCGTTCCTGGATTGTTTTGCTCATATGGAGACTGTGTTGTTCTGAGCACCTCAGGGTGATCTTGCTGGTACTTGGCCTGCACAGCTCAGTGCACTGCAGGAGTACTATGTGCAAATGTCTTTGCCGCATTCCTAAGTTGCCTCCTCCTTGTAGCGTTGGTGTATCTGGCTCGACGTTTGTCAGGAGCTTTCTTGGGGGCAGTGAGAGGTGAGAGGGAATTGGTGTGAGGGAGTGGTGATGTGGTGGACATTTCTTCAGGTTCATGAGAGAGGCACGCATCAAAATGGCTCCTAGAAATGTCATTTACTATCTCCCCATAAACATTCATACCCTGGCCCTGCTCCTACACCTGACAGACATCGGCCTGTCTGGTTTTGGTGGGGATTGTATTTAAAGGCATCAGGGAGGCTGGGCCAGCAGCAGTGCTAAGGCAATCCTGCTGAGCACACCTCCCTGGAGGCTGTAAGCATCCCACCTCATCTCCTACACCTGACAGGCAGCTGTCTGTCCAATTAGGAGGCAGAGGGGGAGGAGTATTAGAAGCCACTGTGGAGGTGGGGCTGCACCTGACAGACAACCACCTGTTAGATGTAGGAGGTGGGGGGAGTGTGTTGGAAGCCATTGCTTCACCTCACAGGTGCTTTTTGCCCACCCCTGATTTCCTCAACTGTCATTAGCTGTCTGCAGTCCCCTGTAACTGTTGGTTGTTGTTTTTTTTAACCTCAGAACACTGAGCTCTGCAGCTGACCAATCAGAGAGTGGGGGTGCAGAGACTGGCAGCTGCATAGGAATCAATGGGGGGAGCACATTTTCCCCATTTTCACCCACTTAGGGGTCAAATTTCTAAAAATCCCTTCTTAGTGAGCACCTATGCCACGGTAGGAGCGCTCTCCCTGAATTTGGTATCTCTAGTTCCAGCAGTTTGGCCTGGTTGTTGATTTTACGGTGAGGGGACTTTTTTATATATATATAGATGTAAAACATTTAAAACAAATAAAACATAATATAAACACATATAAACACACACAAACAGGGAGGAAGGCCAATGAGAGTTAGTGAGGGAAAACAAATCAAAGAAATCAAGATGGGTAGCCATGTTAGTCTGTCTGTAACTGTAGAAAAGAGCAAGAGTCCAGTAGCACCTTAAAGACTTAACAAAATTTGTGGTAGGGACTTTCATGAGTCAGTGCTCACTTCTTCCGATATAGCTGGGATGTGAGTCCATCTCTCCTTACTTGGACAGTGGAGTGATTTCAGATGCCGAATGACAATAGCAGGCAAATAACAATAGCAGGTGAATGACAATAGCAGGCATGATTGGATTAAGTGTGATATGCAGAGGGGTAGTAGGCGTGGAGAAATCAGCATTGGTAATGAGATGGGAAATCTAGGTCTCGATTCAGTCCAGAAGGATACATTATCCTGAGCTTCATTATCAATTGCAGTTCAGCAGTCTCTCAAATCTTCCTTTGAAATTCCTTTGTAAGAGAACTGCTACTCTTAGGTCAGCAACTGAATGTCCTGGAAGCAGGGCCAGCCCCAGTTTTTTTTGCACACTAGGCGAGGCTACCTTCTGCCCCTCCCAACAGCTCTATCATACTTGTAATCTGTCTTGACTCCCAGTGAGAAAGCCAGACTGTAAATGAAAAGAAAGGAGTCTCGGCATTTGCACCTCTCCAGTCTACTCCAGTCTACTGACCCTCCCTTTTATGTGTGATGCCCGAGGCTTTCTTTCCATTGTTTCTCATTCTCCTGATCCTGGTCCTTGCACACTGTTTGCTGGATGACTCTTGTGTTGTTTTCCACTCCCTGATCCACCTTGAGTCTCAGTGAGAAGGGTGGGCTATAAGTAAAGCAAATAAATAACAGAAGACCCTGGAAACTCCTCTTGGGGAGGGCAGTGAAAGCACAGCATTTCAACATATGCCCCAAGCCATGGTGGGTGGATGTCTGCTGCTCCCATCATTCACCAGCTGCAGCAGCTACAAATCTGAGTGCAAATAAAAACTATGGCCCCGGTCACACGGGAGGTTTTGGGCCGGAAGAGGGACGGATCAGAGGCGCTGCAAACGGGCGCAACATTACCGCAACATCTGGGAATTGGTGCGCACCCGTCCCTGATCTGTCCCTACGGCCCAGTGCTGCGGACCAAAAAAACCCCCAAGTAAAGAGAAGGACTTACCTGAAACGCCGCAGCAAGCGCGGCTGTGGGATTGCCGGCGCGTCCGTCGTCAGGAGCATTTGAGGCTCCTGGCCGAACTGCGCATGCAAACGCATGCGCAGCTGACTGCCTCAGTCTCCCGTCAGTGGCTTCCTCCACGGCATCTAATCGTGCCGGGGAGCAACTGCGTGGCGGCTCAGGGGATCTGTGTGATCCCGCTGCCGCGTGTCTCTTTTGGTGCGGCTCTAAAAAGCCGCACTTTGGCTGTGTTTTTTTTCTGCCATGTGGCAGGGGCCTATGTTTAGTTTGCAAAACAGGAGGCTGGTATTTCCATCCTGTAAAGTTCATTGTTCTGGCTGGCTTGCTATTATAGCAGTGATATATTAAAGGGAAGCCATTGCAGCTGGCTGTACCCCATTCAGCACAACAGAGGAAACAACACTGCTTGGAGGGTAAGGATGCGGGGCCAAGGGGGACAAAAAGAACATAAGCACCAAAACAAAGGAGCGCAGGGAGCAGCAGCGGCAAGAGGAAAGCAAGAGCACAAAAAGGCCAGAAAAATAGAGAAATCCCTGCGGGCGCAGCCAGAGCCAGCCTTTAGGCCATTCAAAGGGCAGGGGCCGCTGCCCCACACAAGTTCTCCAGTGCCTGGGCCCGTGGAGCCCCGCAGTCAGCTGGGAGGCAGCCGGATTGGGGGGGATCTATTCACCTCCAAATCAATAGCACAGCCATGGGCACCCGCATGACTCCACAGTATGCCAACAATTTCATGGCGGATCTAGAACAGCGTTTTCTGAACTCCTACCCATTGGCACCTCTCCTTTACTTGAGATTCATTGATGACATTTTCATTGTCTGGATCCATGGTAAAGAAGCCCTTGAGAGATTTCACCAGGCTTTCAACAATCTAACTGTGAATTACTTTACACAAGAAATAAACTTCCTGGATACATAAGTACCACATTCTATTGGAAACTGACAGATTGGCAAACTTATCTACATGTCTTCAGCTACCACCACAACTACATCAAACAATCCATTGTGTAGAGCTGAGCCCTACACTATAGTTGCATCTGCTCCAACCCGTCAGACAGAGACACACACTTGAAGGATCTACAGCAGGCATGTTTGCAACGACAATATTCTCCTGATATGGTAAGAAAGATGATTGGAAAGGCCAGAATGTTACCCAGGGACACCTTGCTGCAAGACAAGCCCAAAGAAAATGACAACAGAACACCACTGGTGGTCACATACAGCTCACATCTCATGCCAGTTCAAATATTATTAACAACCTCCAACCCATGTTTGATAGTGACATTTCCCTCACACAGGCACTGGGGGTGAGGTGACCTTTTCTATATTAGCATAGTTTCTGATGGTGTTAGATAGGAATTTTTATTGATGGCTGGACACCACCTAAGAATTTTTAACTTGGAGTGTGGTATACAAATGTATTAAAGAAGTTAAATGAATTATGTGCATTAGCAGGATATAAACTTGGTTTCAAAAGAAGGGAAGTGAAACTGACAGTGTGTTCTGGAACTGTGCATTTAGTTTTTAAAAATTGCTTTCCCTCGTACAAAGTTATGAAAGGACCCTATAGTTAACAGAAATCTCTTGTTTTCCAAAGCAGCCAAATTTTGCACAGTCTGTTTGACTTATCTCCTGAGGTAGACGAAAGAAGCTGTTATGCAGCAGGGCTGAGGGATCCCTGGTATCAATGTAGGCCCTTCATTTGCCTCCTGGCTCTGGCTTCCTGATCAGTATGGCCGTTATTGGAGACAATGCCAGCAGAGCAGATGCACAACTACAGACCAGGGAAGGAAGAAAGGGGAAGGGGGGTGGGGTGGGAGAAAGTTGTTTATTTCCATCAGCTCTGAAAACAAGGCAACATTTTTTGAGGCAGAAAAAAATGACCCCAACTGCATCCAATTAAAATTTCTAATTAAATAAGTACCCATACATTTCCCTTCTGTCCTCTCCTCTCTTTTCAACACTGGGGCACAGAGATGTACCCCTATTCAGATTTACCTGTTCTGATTATGACATCCTTCATGTTAAATATACAGCATATGATTTAGAAGCACAAAGAGTTTTTGCCTGGTTCCAGTGCAATTAATATAACCTTCCTTCCAAGGAGATCTCTCTCTCTCTCTCCTGCATATAATACTAACAAAATAAAGTTTGAAATTATTCATTGTATGTTAATAGACAGTTCAAAATGAACAAACAAACACTCTAGCTCTCATTAGTCTTATTTTTCAGCAGGGGTCATTTCGTAGAAAAAGAGGCGCAGGAGCTCATTAGCATAACTCATTAGCATAACTTATTTGCATATGCCACACCCCATGACATCACCAGAAGTGTGTCAGAAGGCAACACCCACTGCTCAGGCTCCACTGGACTGTTTTGGATTGCTAGCTATGGGGGGGGGGAAGGGAACATGCAGATCTGCCCTCGCAGAGGAAGGAGAGCTTGTACCTGAATAAAACTTGGCCTTAAAGGTGCCACTGGACTATTTTGGATTGCTAGCTGGGGAGAGGACGCACAGATCTGCCCTCGCACAGATCTGTGCAGAGAGAGAGAGAGAGAGAGAGAGAAAGAGAGAGAAGGAAAGAAGGAAAGAAGGAGGGAAA
>NW_015168102.1:390875-391249 GCF_001447785.1 Gekko japonicus
ATTGTGTCTGATCGCGTTCCGGCGGGTCTAATTGCACCGGCGCTAAGAGCCTTGCCCCTGCGTTATCTGGCCCTTGTGACCGGGGCCTCTGTGTCTCATTCTCCCTTTTGTGGAACCACCTTTTCATACACAGTCTGGTGGGTTTCCTCACTGAGGAACAGAGAAAGATGCAGAGCAAGGCATTCACACACAGATAGAAGGAGGAGATGCTTGTTGCTACCTTTCTCCATCCCTTTTTTTAAAGTCTCCATCTTCCCAAGAACTGGAACAGGGAAGAAGAGGGAAAGAACCTATTAAGGAGAGACAGGAGGACATACTCAACACCACAGATCTTACAGGTGTACAGGGTGTATGTGTGCAAATGATCTGAGTAT
>NW_015168103.1:0-47647 GCF_001447785.1 Gekko japonicus
ACACTGAAGGCACAGAGAAAAGAAACCTTCAGATGAACACAGCTAGCCACCTAAAGGTAACCAACCAACAAACTATACGATGAAATGGTTCCAGTAGGAGTGGCTGAGAGTTTGAAAGAAACAGCACTCACCTGATGTGCTTGGCTCAGCAGCAAATATGCATTGCCACTGAGGAAGGTTTGATTCCAAGTACCTGCGTTGCAGACATCAAAGTACCCTGATTTGTGAAAGTGGCACAGGGAAGGTTCCTGTTTCAGATGACCCTGAGTGGTGCTCTGGAGTTTTGCTCGGCTTCTTTTGTCAGCTTTGTAGGAAAGATTCACAGGGCCACCTACAATTTAAGGTCACTGCGTTGCAGTCGCAGTCGTGCCAGATTGAGTCATTTGCCCTAGGATTCCAAATGAAGACACAAGACTAAAGCATCGGTTCAACTAGTTTATAAAAATTAGCTGATCTACGGTCCCGGTCACAGGGGCTGTATAACACAGCGGGGAGGTGTGGCTATTTGCGCCATCACAGTTTGATCCGCGATTAAGCGATCAGACATGACGGTGGTGCAGCGGGGTTTCGGCAGTCGGTGCCCGCAGCAAAGATGACGGCTGGAGGGAAGAGCCACGCCAACCACATCCATCAGCAGCCCGTGGCAAACTGGTTGCTAGTACTTGTTAGCAGGTAGTTTTTAACTGCGGGTTTTCGACGGGAAGCCACGGGTGCACTACACTTGCCAGATGTGGTGGCATGATCACACACGGATAATCCACCTGGCATCCGTGGCTCTCCCATGGCAAATTCGTCATGTGAATGGAGCTATAGTTATCTGGCCTAAAGTGTGCGAAGGAAGCAGATATGCATTATTCAAGAGGGCCCCCTGATGGCTCAGGTCCAATCAGAGGCCAGGTAGAATCCTGCCAAAGTAACGGGCAATAATTCTCAAAAGAAAAGTACACCAGACACTCAAGAAGAAGAAGAGATTGGATTTATACCCCGCCCTTCACTACCCAAAGGTGTCTCAGAGCGGCTTACAAACTCCTTTCCCTTCCCCTCCCCACAACAGACACCCCCTGTGAGGTGGGTGGGGCTCTGACACAAACGGCTCTTTTTCAAGGACAGCTGTGCCAGAGCTTGTGACTGACCCAAGGTCACATCAGCAGGTGCAAGTGGAGGAGTGGGGAATCAAACCCGGTTCGCGCACTTAACCACTACACCAAACTGGCTCTCAAGGTCGAAGGCTTCTGTCACATAGATAAAGAAAGGCTGGAAACACAGCAAAAATGAAAGTCAAAATCCCAGAGTCCCCCCACACCCGTGGCAGCTAGTATAGCCAGAGGCCTGGCTGACACTCTGTGTGGGTTTGGATGAATGCACGTAGGAGGAGGGAGGGCCGAGTGTGCTCATTCCCACTCCCCCTGCATGTGGCTTTGGCCCTGGGCACAGGCACATTGCGCCTAGTGCAGTAATGGATCGTGTTCTCCTTAATGTGCCATGGTGTGTGGTTTTCCTGAAACGTCCCTTATGTCATATGGAGTTCCATGAAAAATGGATGTGAATAGGAGTGGTAATAAAAAGGCCTGAGGCGAAAGGCAATGGAGTGTCTGACACCCGTGAGGGAAAATATTTTGGCCAAAACGTCACTACCACAGATCTTAAAACCTTCAAGGCTAAACCTAAGCAAGCTACAAAAGTCCACATTTTTGAGACATTATTGTCCTGACTTGGGTAGCCCAGACAAGCTTGATCTCATCAGATCTCATAAGCTAAGCAAGGACAACCCTGGCAAATATTCGGATGGGGGACCTCCAGAGAATACCAGGGCTAGAAGGCCAGAGGCAGGTGATCAAGACACTTCTTTGAGCATCCTCCGTGCCCCAGTAGGAGTCACCAGAGGTCACCATGACTTCCAGGCCCAGGCACACACACACAAAACACAGTTTTTAGACATTATCCAGTAACATGCAAGTCAGGCTAAACATCAATAATTCTGCAGATTTCTGGTACAGTCCTAAGCACAGTGATAGCCTAAATCCACTGAAGCCAATGGGCTGAGAAGGATGCACCTCTCCTTCAGATGGCTCTGCAAGTGTGAGACTCTTGTGCCTCCTGTTTCCCTTTGCCACATCTAAAGCCACTCTCAGTGACACGTCCATGGTAACTACCCACAATGTCACTATTTCCCAGTCTTCGAAAAACAACAGCAACAATACCCGTAACAGGGACTCCGTGTGTGCTTGCTATACCAACTGTGGTCTTGGACGTGGACTTTCCCTTGGCTCAGTGTGGTTCTGAACAATTCTCATGGCTTGCCTTACAATCTCAGTCTTTTGAAGTTTCTCACCTTTCTGTAGCTTCCAAAATGATTTCAACAAAACAATCAAGGAGACTGGCAAAGGAGGGCACATTTTGTCATGAAGGTCTGACTATGAATGGCAAGCTGAGACAGTTTTCCGATACGGCTTTGCACTGAACACTGATTGATGACCCCCCAAAACACTACAGGGCAATCTGATGAAGTAACAAAAATCAACATGGCCACATCTGAGGAATCTTAACCAGGATTTTTACCTACAGGCCCAAATCTGCAAGTTTGATCATCCCAGACATTATTCATGTTGGGAACAGATCCCGTCAGGATGGCATGTGCAGTGTGTGTTGTATCCCTACTTTTTATGTTGAGAATACCCTGAAGTAAGCCCATCAAATGCTTCTCAGCAAACACTACATCCAAGTCAATTAATGTGGAAGAGAAACATACCAACATTACTGATAAAATCTGCATTTTAAAAAACGTTCAGACTACATTCAGATTGGGAGTAGAACGTGCCATCAAGTCACAGCTGACTTGTGGCAACCCTGTAGTGGTGGCAAACCTATGGCACGGGTGCCAGAGGTGGCACTCAAAGCCCTCTCTGTGGGCACAGGTGCCATCGCCCCAGCCAGGCCCAGACCATCATTAAAGTGTCGAATTCTCTGCCAAATACTTTTAAGTAAACGAAAGCATTTGGGATTGCTTTCCTTACTTTGTTTGGATCATCTTAAGTTAATGTACGAGTGGTTTTTTCTAAAGTAAAACCTCAGTATTCAGGCTAAATTGCCGTGTTGGTTTTGGGTTGCAGTTTGGGCACTCGGTCTCTAAAAGGTTTGCCATCACTGCTGTAGGGTTTTCAAGGTAAGAGACGTGGTTTGCCATTGCCTGCCTCCATGTCACAACCGTGGTATTCACTTGAGGTGAAAGTGGGCTGGTTAGTTAGAGTTAGTTAGAGTGATTAACACATGGCATTCACTGCCACAGGAGGTGGTGGTGGCTACAAGCATGGATGGCTTGCAGAAGTCCGTCAGTGGCTGTTAGGAACTCTCGGTCTGGGGCAAGTGATGCTCTTCTATTCTTGGTGCTTGGGGGAGCAACAGTGGGAGGGCTTCTAGTGTCCTGGCCCCACTGCTGGACCTCCTGATGGCACCTGGTATTTTTGGCCACTGTGTGACCCAGAGTGTTGGTCTGGATGGGCCATTGGCCTGATCCAACATTGGCATCTCTTATGTTCTCTTTGTTCTTACTAGCAGTGAAACCCATTGTAAAAGCAATACAACGAGCTCTAGAAAGATGTGATGAGTAACAGATGCATTGGCTGGAAGTAGGTTAAGTACATATTAAAAAGGTAAAGGTTCCCTTGCTCGAAAGCCAGTCGAATCCGACTCTAGGGTTGCGGTGCTCATCTCCGTTTCAAAGCCAAAGAGCCAGCGCTGTCCGAAGATGTTTCCGTGGTCATGTGGCCGGCATGACTAAACACCGAGGCGCACGGAACGCTGTTACCTTCCCACCGAAGTGGTACCTATTTATCTACTTGCAATTTCTTACATTCGAACTGCTAGGTTGGCAGGAGCTAGAACTGGAGACGGGAGCTCACTCCGTCATGCGGCACACTCGGGTCTTGAACTGCTGAACTACCGACCTTCCACAGCCTGCAGTTCAGCATCTTAACCACTTGAGCCACCGCAGTATTAGCAGTATGTAATAGAAAGGCACAAATGTGGAAGTAAAGTCTCACATACCTTATGTTACACAATAACTGGTGTCCAAGGTCACACAATGTGGGCCAGAAAATGGAGCACACAGGGCTCTGTGGAGTAGTTTCTGGAATTGGGCAGTCTGCAAAGTCATTTTATGTTCAGAGTGTGGCTAAAGGTTCCCCCCACTCATAGAGTGTATCCCAGTGCCGCACACTCTCTATATTTTTTTAATGTATATGTCATTCTTCACTTCAGCCCCGTTGTTCCTGCAAAGAACAATGCAGCACGTATAAATACCTGGGGCTTAACCTTCTCTGAAACTCTCTCCTGGCACCCAAGAATCTGGGGGCTCTACTGAAGTTCTATTTTTTGAAGGGAGGAGGCATGGTAGACCCAGTTCTTAAACTGTATGGGAGTAAGATAATTCCAGCCATGCTATATGGATCAGAGATCTGGGCCTGGGGAGACCAGATATGGTCCTCATTAGAAACAATACAGAATTATTTTATGGGAAGGGTTCTTGTTTTGCCAAGAGGGGCGCCAGTGGCATTAATGAGGGCCAAACGGGGGATTACTTCACTCAATGCCAGTCAATGTTAGAATTCTATCCTATTGGAGAAAATGCTTAGAATGACCCCGGGGTTCCAACATGCACTCCTGAAAGCCTCCAAGAGTTTAGGTGACTCCTTGGCTTTGGTTCAATTGAAATTTTCAATTCCTGATGATTTATTAAGGAATAAAAACCAAGCATGGGAATTGAAAGAATGGGTGTTCAAAAAGGATGGGCTTACGGATCAGGACGTGTTGGCACACTTTCTTACGGCACCCTTATTTAAGTTTTTTAAAAGGGATCATTGCAGGGCCCTCTATTTAGAGCAGTTAACCATCCTAGAATTAAGATCGGCTTTTACAGCTTTAAGATTTCAATCCGTACCCTCAGTGATCAGGGCTGGACTTTTTTTTGGTATCCCTGCCCCCCCTTAGACTTTGTCTTTGTGACACGGGGGAAGTAGGCAATACAGTACATTTTGAGATGCCCATGGCCTGAAGCTCCCAGGTTAAGGTACATCATACCGATTATTCCGCCAAGTAATGGACTCTCTGATCTGGATTTGGTCAAATTTTTAGTAGAATGGCGCTATTTGCCTTAGCATCAAGGAAATCCAGAATAAGCCTCGTATTTAATGTAAAGTAGAATGAGTATTACTGTTTTACTTCTGGAGCTGCGGTGGCTCAAGTGGTTAAGACGCTGAACTGCAGGCTGTGGAAGGTCAGTAGTTCAGCAGTTCGAGACCCGAGTGTGCCGCATGATGGAGTGAGCTCCCATCTCTTGTTCCAGCTCCTGCCAACCAAGCAGTTCGAAAGCAAGAAATTGCAAGTAGATAAATAGGGACCGCTTCGGTGGGAAGGGAACAGCGTTCCGTGCACCTTGGTGTTTAGTCATGCCAGCCACATGACCACGGAAACGTCTTCAGACAGCGCTGGCTCTTCGGCTTGGAAACGGAGATGAGCATCGCAACCCTCAAGTTGCATTCGACTGACTTTCGAGCAAGGGAACCTTTACCTTTTACCTAGAATGAGTATAGGATTTAATGCAGTTACTGATATTTTTAGTGCCTACATTTGTCATTTTATTTTCTGATGTATTTTTTTACTCAACCATGGTGTGACTTGTTATGGCCTATGGCTAAGACAATAAAACTTATCTATCCTATCCTATCCTATCCTAATAAATAATTTTTTTAAAGTTTAGTAGCACCTTAAAGACTAACACAACATGTGGCAGGGTATGAGCTTTCTTTACATACCCTAAGAAGTGAGCAGTGACTCACAAAAGCTCCTCCCCTGCCACCCATGTGGTTACTCTTGAAGGTGCTCCTGGACTCTTGCTGTTTTCTACTGCTGCAGACAGACGAACACGGCTGCCCATTTTCATATAAGATTAGGTTGTGTCTTGGTAATGGGGGGGGGTGTCCAAAGGGAATCTGCGTCTGGGGGCCTGTGGTGGCTCTTGGCATCCCTTTCTGCCTGGAGTACCCAAGGTTCTGGTATACAAAGGGGAAACAAAGAAGCGGCTCTCCGGTGCTCTCTCTCTCTCATGTGCCATTTTTCCTGAGGTTTCCCACATCCATCCTTTGCCAAGTGTGTTTGCCTCAGCTGATCGCGATGATTCCCCCCGCCCCCCATTTGCCAAGGAGTCACTAACAGAGATGGGAAGTCACAGTAGCCAATGCGTAGCTGTTGGGAAGAATATGACAGGTGAGCCCTAAAAATGCCCCATTTGGGACACACCCTCGGTTTGAATGATGAAACTCTTTGCATTACATTAGGCAAGAAAATAAACGAGAGATCAAGTGGCACACTGCCATCTTTTACTTCTGTTTTGTGTCGCTACAACATGGCTACCCTTTTGGAATGATGATTTACTACTGTACAGTAAACAGTTTTCATAACTATTTGCCCTGTAGAAGCTCTCTTGACTCTCTCCGTGTTTGTATTTTTAGCTCAGTTAAGCAGCTGTTCCCTCACCAGTCAGGTCTCCCCTCTGGGTACTCTGACCCAGTTTATAAGTTGCATTTTCCTTTTACATGCTTTGCTTTTTCTGCAGCCATAAATGATAGAGCACGTAATAATCCTTGCTCTATCAATCTGTGGAATTTAACTGTCTCCTGTCAGGTGGCAGAAGGAGCAGGGCAATTCGGGCCTCCTGTTCTCTCAAGTCACTGATGAGTGAATTGGGGGCGGGGGGGGGGGAATCCAACTTTGCAGAACTAGTTTATTTATGTATTTATTTTTTATTTTTCGGATTTTTATTCTGCCCTCCCCAAGCAGGCGCGGGGCAGATAATAACAAAATCAGTCAAAGTCTCACTACAATATAATTACATTACACTGAAATCATTAAAACAGTACAATTCAGAAGTAGCAGCAAGTTACATAAAAGAAAAGACTGTTAGTGCTATTCAAATCAAGTCAGAGCATTTCAGTAGACTGGGAGCTAAAGCCGGGAGGCCAACTAGGATGGACGCTCACCGCCTCCCCCGAAGGCCCGGGCAGAACAGCTCCATTTTGCAGGCCCCGTGGAAGGATAAAAGGTCCTGTATCAGACTCCAGCATCTTTCCCCTTGCCCCTTAATGACTATAGTATGCTTATTAGCAGTAAGCGGTTTGGTATCACCATTGTCATTTCATATATTTTTTAAATGTCTGCACTGTCCTAGTAGAAAAGAGCAAGAGTCCAGGAGCTCCTTGAAGACTAACAAAATTGTGGCAGGGGAGGAGCTTTGTTGAGTCACTGCTCACTTCTTCAGGTACGGCTCACTTCTTCAGTCGGCTGGGCTCTGCAAAGGAGCAGGAAGAGAACATTTCTGAGATGTGTTGTTCCTCTTAAAACTTAATTGCAACTGAAGAGCAACTTAATTGGAACTGAACCCAATTTAGAAATGAACCCATGATTCCATGAGATCTGATGTTAATGCACACTTAGTCTTGCTGAAGCCCATAAAACTAGATTACCCACAATCCAAATATTCCAGTTTACCTTGATTATGGGTTGTAGCATGACTGCACTTCATTAATACCCCTATCCTAAACAATTGCATGGGTCTTCTTATGTGTGTCCAAGGTCACTGCTGCATGGCTAGTTTAACTTGATGCTGTGCTGGCATAGTTATTGCTATATCTTGACTTGGCAACTACATCCTTGCACATCAAATTTTAGGATTAGGCTGTTCAGAGAATCATAGAGTTGGAAGGGACCTCCAGGTTCATCCAGTCCAGCCCCCTGCACAAGGCAGGACATTCACAAATACCCTCCCCTTCCACTCCTGCAGTGACCCCTGCTCCATGCCCACAAGATGACAAAAAACCTCCAGGATCCCCGGCCAAACTGGCCTGTAGAAAAATGGCTTCCTGACCCCAAAGTGGCAATCAGCACTTCCCTGGGTGTGTAAGAAAGGGCCACGAGAACTAAGCACTGAGGCAACCCTTCCTGCCCTCTCCTCTCGTGATCTGCCTAAGTTCACACAATCCGCAATCTAGCCTCTGCTTGAAAACCTCCAAATAAGGAGAGCCCACCACCTCCCGGGGAAGCCTGTTCCACTGAGGAACTGCTCTGTCAGGAAGTTCTTCCTAATGTTTAGCCGAAAACACTTCTGATTTATTTTCAACCCATTGGTTCTGGTCATTCTGGGGCAATGTAAAACAACTCCACACCATCCACTATCTGACAGCCCTTCAAGTACTTGAAGATGGTGATCATATCACCTCTCAGTTGTCCCCTCTCCAGGCTAAACATCCCCAGCTCCTTCAACCTTTCCTCATAGGACTTGGTCTCCAGACCCCTCACCATCTTCGTTGCTCTCTTCAAGACATATTCTAACTTGTCTATATCTTTCATAAATTGTGGTGCCCAAAACTGAACACAATACTCTAGGTGAGGTCTAACCAGAGCAGAGTAAAGTGGTACCATCACTTCACGTGATCTGGTCACTATACGCATCACACTGCTGACTCATGTTCAGTGTATGGTCTACTAAGACCCTGAGATCCTTTTTGCACATACTACTGCCAAGACAAGTCTCCCCCAACCTATAATGATGCATTGAAATTCATTATATTTCTTTTAGCCCAGTTTTCCAGCCTGTCAAGAACATCCTGTATCCTGACTATGTCTTCTACTGTAATACACTCCTTTCTGAACTGAAATAATTTGTTGTTCAGGATTGGAAATCCACAGTTCATGTACCCAATGATGGTCACACTGAAATTGATAGTAGGTGATCTGTGCATTGCAGCCATTTTCCCTCCTGAGAGAATGTGGTAAAGTTAAAAACCAATGAATGGAGTTGGTGTATATTTATGGAAGCGAGACATCAGGAGTTCAAAATAAGAAATGGCATTTTAAAGATGGATGCAAATAACCTGCTTGAGGGAATGGATTATTTGCTTGAGCTAAGCAAACAGGATTCAGTTCTTTTGGCAGAAGGCTCTTTGGTCTAATTTAGAATGCAAAAGAATATTTACTGGTAAAGATGAAACATAAGTAGCTGAACACTTTCTCAATTTCATATGTTACACATCATTCTTCCAAAGGACTTTAGAGCAGGCCAGTTGGTTATGACTGAACTCAAGTAAGATTATCTACAAAAGTAGCTATTTTACAATTGACACGGACATTTTTACGCACTGTGACACACAGAAAACAAAAATCAATTACAACTGTCTAATAAATGTTGCTCATCTGTAGCTAACAATTCTCAAACCAATGTAGATCTGAGGACATTGTTTCTCTGTATTTGAATTTAACAGCCTGCCTCCTCTGAAAAACTCTGAATTCAGCAGCAGCCACAGAATCTCACCCTAACATAACAGTCCTCTGAGTGTCACTGCAATGATAACAGTTAAAGCCACTGATCATCTTGACCCACAGCTGATTCACACAATTCACCACATGACCAAAAACAAGAAACGGCAACAGAGAGGCCAGATGGGGAATCTTTTCTGCTCTGACCACTGTTGCTAGAGGGAACTGACCAGCAGCTTCTAGGCAGGTTTATTCTTCAGGTGAAAAACACACAAACGGTCTTCTCCAGCTCTTGCAACCCTTGATCTCATGGGGATTTGGGGTTACCATTACCCTCATCTGCTTGCAGTGTGTGGTTCAAGTCTTAGTTGCAAGTCATGACAAATGTGAGGAATTGTTTTAAGAACATAAGAACATAAGAGACGCCAATGTTGGATCAGGCCAAAGGGCCATCCAGTCCAACACTCTGTGTGACACAGTGGCCAGAAATACCAGGTGCCATCAGGAGGTCCACCAGTGGGGCCAGGACACTAGAAGCCCTCCCACTGTTGACCCCCACCCCAAGCACCAAGATGACAGAGCATCACTTGCCCCAGAGACCCTATCTATACCTTGTGGCTAATAGCCACTGATGGACCTCTGCTCCATATGCTTATCCAATTCCCTTTTGAAGCCGTCCATGCTTGTAGCCGCCACCACTTCCTGTGTTTTCAGTAACCAGTGACTTAGCAGTAACTAGTTTGCCAGACTGGGGCTCAAGTGCAATGTTGGGGCGCCAAGCCCTCTGCACTGCTCTGCTGTGGGCAGACACAACCCCATGAGAAGTTTTATTGGAATATGATGACTCATGTGCAGCTTTCTGTAGTACTCCTGTGTAGACATGGAGGCTTTTGGCTGCCTAATCCAAGTGTCAGGATCCTGGTTAAATCAGTTCTCAACAACAGTCACTTCGAAGAAAGCTAACTTTATTGAGACTTTGATAGATACCATACTGGACACGAGCTGTTGTTAGGACTGAAGTTGAACACACGAAGGTTCCAGATACAGTGGGTTCAAGTAAAGCCACTAAACATCAGGACCCCATCACACCATGATATCTGCCCGCCAGAATTAACAGTCAACTACCCCCCACTGAGCACTTACCTCTCCCAGAGCATCCCTCCTGCCAAAACTAACAGTTGCCTCCCCCCCCCCCCCCCCACCCCCCCGCCCCCTGCCACTGTTGTGCCTGCCTGCCTGAGCAACAGTGGGGGATGGGGGGCTCCCAAGCCTCCCGGTCAATCAAAGAGAGAGGAACCTCCTCTCTCAGTGGCAGGTGAGCTGTAAAATGCAGAGGGAGCCTGACACCAAGATCCAAAATAAGCTGAAAATACATTAGCAGCAACAGAGATACCTTACCTCAGTAGGAGCAAAGATGAATGGGCATCAGTCGAGGTTCCAGGTTTGCTGGTATTCAGTTACATGCCTGAATGAGTCAAGGAACTCCTGGTGTTCTGGGTCTTTCGGGGTGTTTGTTGAGTGCTTAAGGCTTCTAACCCTGCTGGATTTTCTTATTTAATCATTTATATTTGGCAGTTAAGTAATGTGTAACAAAATGCAACATTTATTAGTAGCTTTGCCCAAATCAGTCAATCCTAAAAGAAATCAACCCTGACTGTTCCCTGGAAGGCCAGATAATGAAACTGAAGCTCAAACACTTTGGCCACGAAATGAGAAGGGAGCCCTCACTGGAGAAGACCCTGATGCTGGGAAAGATTGAAGGTCAAAGAAGATGGGGACGGCAAAGGATGAGATGGTTGGACAGTGTCATCGATGCAACGAACATGAAATTGAGCCAACTTCAGAGGACGGCGGAATACAGGAAGGCCTGGCGGGATCTGGTCCACGGGGTCGTGAAGAGTCAGACTCGACTGTGCGACTGAACAACAACAACCAAGCTGAATTTGTTATTGGAACAATTTGGAATCAACATCACATACACAGCCAATCAACTGTGAAGTGGAATGTGGTGGAGAGCTGGAATATACATTGTGCTTCCATCCTCCTTTCTTTTCCTTCTCAAGTTGTGGAAAGGTACAACTCAAAGCTACCGTCTGCTGGCATTCTGGGATTTCAAGTGGCCTTGTTGGCTGAGTGTAAAGTTTTTATCAAGTCAGAGACAGCTGAGGTCCTTTCTTTCATTTTCTAGTCAACTGATTATCTCTAAAGACATGGGAATTGGTTCCCTTACAATTCATGAATGTGGATGTTAAGCAGTAGTGTGTGGATTAACTTCTCTTTGCATACAAATAAAAGGAGAAAATAAATCTTCCTTTTCGTGTGACAACATGCGTGTGGAATTAATGGATTTGTAAAGGTTTAGCACAAAGACTGAAACAGTAGGATTAATGTGTTTCCAAATTAGCTGGCTGGTAGCTGGGCAGCCCTCCCTCATTTCAATAGGGTAAACGTAAGAACATAAGAGAAGCGATGTTGGATCAGGCCAATGGCCCATCCAGACCCACACTCTGTGTCACACAGTGGCCAAAACCCAGGTGCCCTCAGGAGGTCCACCAGTGAAGCCAGAACTCCAGAAGCCCTCCCACTGTGGCCCCCCAAGCACCAATCTAAGAACTCTGGGATCAAATGTCATGAAACTCACTGGGCACATTTAGCCTAGTCCAGGGGTCCTTTCATAGAAAAAGAAGTGCAGGAGCTCATTAGCATAACTGAGAGATCTTCAGCCCTCACTTGGAGATTGGCAGCAGTGGTTCCCCAGGAGAACTGAGGCTTCTCCCCTCCCCAACTCTGGGTTCCATAGACTCTAGTCAGGACTGGCCCCAATGAGTTCCCCACAAAGGACAAACTAGGCCTGGGAAGGGCCTCCTGCCTTTGCCTTTTTACTGACAGAACCAAGCTTGGTTGCCTAGTAACAGCCACTGAGGGGAAAGTTAGCCCCACAGCAGTAGAAGAGAATGGTTTGACAGCTGGTGGCCCACCTCAGTAGCCAGCCAGCCACAAAGGAGCCAAGCAGGAGAAGCATCTTCATCAGGAGAGACAGCCATTTTGCCAGTTTATTCTGACAGGAAAGAGGGGCAACACCGGCAGTGGGCAGGGGAGAGGAGTGGACCCAGCACTCATCCAATGGCATGCAAGTTCTCTTGAGTGGCAGTTGATGGGTCAATAGCTGATGGAGTGCACAGCACAGCCAATGGGAGAGCTGGAAAGTGCCAATACATTAGGGCTTTTATATATATCAGATAAGAAGAGTGCTGCTGGATCAGTCAGTTTCCCCCCAGTCCAGCCCCTATTTCACACAGGGGCAAACCGATTGCTCTGGAAGGCCAACAAACTGGGCATAGAGGCCAAGGCCTTCCCATGTTGTTGCCTTCTGGCACTGGAATTCAGAGGTTTCCCAACTTTAGATGTGGAGGTTCTCTTTAGTCATTGTGGCCAGTAGCCATTGATGGAATTTATCATCCATGGGTCTGTATAAAACCCTTTTAAGTCCTCCTATGCTCGTGGCTATCACTACGAATTCCAATATGTAGTTACTCATTGAGTAGAAAAGTACTTCCTTTGTCTCATGTGAATCTATTGCCCATCAACTTCATTGGTGCCCCCAAGTTCTATTATATTGGGAGAGGGAGAAAAAGTTATCTAGGCCCCGGTCACATGGAGCATTAGGCACGCCAGAGAGACGGAAGATAGGCGGATTTTCTGGGCGCGATCTCACCACCACATCTGGGAAGTGTAGAGCTCCCGTGGCTCACCAGAGGCTTCCCTCCGAAGATGCGCTGTAAAAAACTAGTACCTCCGAGGGGGCAAGGGCGGGCGTCAGATCATGTTTCCGGTGTTAGCTCGTGGCATCCGGCGCCCGCCCATGTCCTGTCGCGAAAAGTTTTTTTTGTCAAGTCTCCACAAGTGCGCACAAGCACCCAACGGCGCATGTGAACACTTGGGTTAAAAAAAACAACACAACCCCCGCGGCGCCGCTTCTTTGCCGCACCACAGGAGTGAGGTATGATCGGCACCTCCCCCCAACCACGGGATGTCGGCGGGACATTGGGCAGGACGTTTGATCTGGCTGCCACACGGTAATTCACTCCGGGGCAAACAGCCACGCCTCCCCCCCCCGTGATATCCGGCCCATGTGACCGGGGCCCTATTCACTCTTTGTATAATTTATAAATCTCTCTCATGTCCCCCCCTTTAATCTTTTTTTTCTAAACTGTGATGACCTGCAAACTGAACCCCCAGCCCACAAACTAACTGTATGGAGAACTACGTTTTTGTATTATATCTGAATCAAGTCATTGTCTTTCTGTCGCAAACAGTCTTCTCTGTGCTTCAGGTGCCTTTTGATGTTCGGCTTTCTCTACCCTCCCCCCAGTAGTTTCAGCTGCTTGCTGACAACAGATCATCATACGCAGGCGCATGGCCGGGGGCCACTGGCTCTTTCCCCTTAAGGGACACAGAGGCAATGAATGGAGGCAAACGGTCAAGGAAAATCGATTTTATTAAGTAACTTAAGTAGTCTACAGAAGAAGATTGCATCTACAGCAGAATCAGTGAAAGAAAATAATATGCTTGGGTCCTTGCAGCTGTCAGGAGGAACCCCTAGAAAATGACAATGGACAGACCCCTGGAACTGGCCAGCTGCTGCACGGCATTGTTCCCGTCAATTGTCCCGCACCGTTTGTGTGTCCATTGCCCCCCTGACCCTTAGAGGGAAAGGAAGCATTGCCCCTGGGCAAAACAGCGGGGGGCCTGGGCTGCTCAGCGGCCTTCAGTGGGCAGGACAATGGACCTTGAGCTGGAAAGCGTGCTCAGAATAGCAGGAGGAGGAGGAGGAGACTGGATTTATACCCCTTGCCCTTCACTACCCAAAGGAGTCTCAGAGCTGCTCACAACCTCCTTTCCCTTCCCCTCCCCACAACAGACACCCTGGGAGGTAGGCGGGGCTGAGAGAGCTCTGACAGAAACTGCTCTTTTTCAAGAACAGCTCTTGTCAGAACTACGGCTTTCCCAAGGTCATCCAGCAGGTGCAAGTGGAGGAGTGGGGGAATCCTCCCATGCCCTGCCCTGCCCTCTGCGGGGAGACAGAGCAGCCCTCAACATGTTCCAATGATTTCGTATTTTGTCTGAAAAGGAAACATGCAGAAAGGAAAGGAAGTAATAAATTCCTACTGATGTGTTCTGCTGCACATACAGAAATATAGCCAGAAATCAATCTAGAATGATGGCTATATATCCGAGAGCTGCAACTGTTTCCATCCATTGCTGCAAACTAATAAGAAGTGTAGAAAAACAGATCTGAGTTGACAATTTTGGAAAAAAGAAATAACTCATTTGTTTATCCCACCAGTAGATTTTCTATTTTCTCCAGTGCAAAAGGAACACCCCAACTGCATTACAGTACTTATTAATAAGTGTTCCTCTCCACAGAAATTGATGCAACAAACATGAAACCGAGCAAACTCTAGAGGGCTGCAGCGCAGAAAACGAGAGGGCCTGGCTCAATGGGGTCCAGTCGATGGGGCTTCTGTGGAGAGGTGTGGGGGGCAGTTGACCGCATCTGAAGCTCTTTTAATTAAGGATTTTCTACGTTTTTACAGAGTTTTATCTGCTTTTTGAAAGTCAGACAAAAATAATATCTTTCTGCAGAATTCTCAGACTGTTGGTCTTCAACAAACTGACTTTTTTGAGCTGCTAAGATACAAAGATTTTAAACTCTTACCTGAGTAGAAGGGGCGTTGGAGTACGTTTGAGAGGGAGACTCCTAGCCAACTGTGAGGAAACATCTTTTCTTAACCGTATTTATTCCTATCTTCACAATACCACTTGAGAACTATCAACATTGCCTCTTTTATAAATTGTTGTTTGAAAAAGTCTCCAGCTCTAGAAGGCTTTGAAATTTTTTACTTGCTATTTATAGGACTACTTGCTCTAGTTCTACTCCTAGGAGTTTTACTCCTAATCAGCCCTTGGAATTCCTGTGAACGTCAACACTGAGGAAGAAAGGCAACTGAGGCCCCGGTCACACGGCAAAGTTGCCGCGGGAGAGGCACGGAAGGTGGGCGGATTATCCGGGCGCGATCACACCCCAACATCTGGGAAGTGGAGCGCACCTGTGGCATACCGCCGACAATGCACATTTAAAAACTCGTACCTCCAAGGTACTAGTAAACGTTTGCCACGAGCTGCCTCCAGACGCCCGTGGTGTAATAATGCTGGCACGCGGCATTCCCCTCCGGTTCCTCATTTACCTGCTGGCGCTGAGGGAAGGACCCGTGCTGTGCCGCTGGCGCGTCTGATCGCGTAATCGTGCTGTGCTGGGGCAATTAGCCACGCCTCCCCCCCCCGCGATATCCACCCCATGTGCCCGGGGCCTGAGATTAGAATCCCCACTATAAATCTTACTTTCGGTTTTGCCTTATTCCTGTTTACACTCTAGCACCTTTCCTAATGGCAGATATTTTCTTAACAACCCTGAATTTAAAAATAAATAAATAAAAGGTTGTGCCCCTTTAAGGATAATGGCACCTCTGAGCAGTTAAAACTGGATGACTTCTTTGAGCCAGTTGCAAGGCAGAACAGATTTGCTTGTCTTAAGGCTGTTACAGAAGTCCTTAATCTGGGGAAGTTGTAAGTGTGAAACTAGCTCAACCTGTACACAGATCGCCATTTTTTAAAGACAAGAACCAGGAGATTATTACTACAAATTCAGGGGAAGATTTGCCAAAGAAGAAGAAGCCCCAGTTATCTCATGAGAGTAAATTAGAGCTGACCCCATTGGGTCAGCAAATGCTGTTAGTAGCTCAAACGGTTCAAAAAATATTTCTTTCATTGGAGACGATTTTAGAAACGACCAATGCTTTACAAACAAAAATTGATAAGTTGCTGATGACAACACCTATTATTGAACGGAAAGAAAGGTCCCCCTGTAATAAGAAGATTAATAATGAGCTGAAGTCTGCTGTTGAGGTGCTGGAAACAAATGTTCAAAATCTGGAGCTAGATCCCCAAAGGTGTGGTGATTTCTGCCAGACTGTATAGAGGCAAACATATAGATTGGTCCACCAAATGGAAAGCAAAGGGCTCTTCTGATGTTCTTATGCTCCCCTCAGAAAACTCTCTTCTTCCTGTGTTTTCCTCAGACACCTACAACTCCCCTACTGGGACAAAACAACTTTTCTTTTTTTAACAAATCTCACCAAATGTTTAAGTTGACACACCCTCAGCCAGGCTTGCCCTCCTCTGTTTATTTATCCATTCTCACTCTTTGTGGCTGACACAGCAGCCCCGTCTCTCCCACAGTCACTCACACAAAGAGAAAGGTCCTGAGCTCTTGCAAGAGTGCTGCTTTCTCAAGCTGGTTCTTTTGAGCCTCAGGCAGCCACCCCACCACTCTTTCAGCCAGTCAGGCCTCTGGAAACTCCCTCTCTTCCCTTGCCATTCAGTTGTTCAGCTGAGACAAACCTGTGAGTGTTGGCTCCCCAAAAGTAGACTCTCCCCCTGCCGTAGCGCTGCGAACAGGGAGGGATTCTGTTGTTTTCCCCAGGACAGGATGCTGTTACTTTTCTTTTCTCATTAGGCTCCAAAGCCTGCTGCAGCCCGTCTGCCTAATCTGTCTTCTCCCCGGCTATGATTCCCTGCGTTGAGGGTCAATGCGTGTTGCACAGCAAGACATTGATTTGCAGCAGGCAGCTCCCCTTCCTTTTATTTTTCATCTTTAGTACCTGACTTGGTACCTGGCGATGAGCTGACTGTTACCACTGCGAACTTGCTATGAAGGACTCTTTTACAGCAATTATGACAAAATGCTTGGCTTAAAAGAAATGGGAAGCTAAGCTGGCTTGACAGCTGGAAACATGAAAGATCCATTTATAATACAAAACAAAAACCAGCTGCTATTTGCCACTAGTAGAACTTCAACTTGCATGTGCGAAAGGGTTGCACGCCACATAGGAGATGGGCAGGAAATGCCTGATACAGATCAAAGAGGATTTATTTATTTGATTGAACCAGCTGTCAGCTGGCATGAGACAGCATGTTGCTCCTCAAGCACTTTCAAAACTCTCCTCTTCTGTCCTAGCATTGAACATGCCAATTGATTGTATTAACTGTGTGCCCTGCCTTTTAGCCAGACGTTGGCACACAAGAGAGCCGGAGTGTGAGATAAGGGTTAGAATGTCAGACCTGGGGTCAAATCCTCACACAGTCATAATGCTCTCTGGTGAAATTGGGCTAGTCACACTGTGCTTAGCCTCCCTCGCAGGCCTGTTTCGAAAATAAAATTGGGAAGGGTGAATTGTGTCATGCTGCCCTTGGAGAAAGGGTGGGGAAAATGTGTGATAGGAAAACTTCTTTACTGTAACAAAAATCAGCACTGCACAACAAATACATGTGCTTGGCAAGAGGGGGTCTCAGTAAGGTTGTTCTGTATTGGGATTGAATCATCCCCCATTGAATCACCCTAGAGACTGGCTGAGCTTGGAGCACAAGAAAAATAGCCGACCTGGACTCCGGAATAAACCAATCAAGTAGTAATGTTTTGTAAGCAGCCTATCACGGGGAGTGGGTGTGTGGGGTGTGTGGGGGGTGTTTTGCATGCATATAAGCAGGGCTCCGGCCCTGCTAGAGTTGTCTTAGAGTTAAGCTGAAATCACGAATAAACTATGAGCTGATCACTATACGCATCTCGAACCCAGTATATTTCAAAGGTCCTGATCCTGGGCGCAATGGAGGAGAGTCCAGCTCTCTGGCCTTCAGGCACCACAAAGGGCTGCCCGTCTGCCGTCTTTTCTCTCTCTAATGGACACAGTGATGGCAATCAACTAATAAGAGAATTGTGCTTGCTCTTGTCAGCAGAATGTCAACATTCTTGGCTAAAGAAAGAAACGTGCTTTTTGGCTCAGCATATAGGAAGAACAGCCAGTTTGGTGTAGTGGTTAAGTGTGCGGACTCTCACCTGGGAGAACCGGGTTTGACTCCCCCACTCCTCCACTTGCACTTGCTGGTGTGACCTTGGGTCAGTCACAAGCTCTGGCACAGCTGTCCTTGAAAAAGAGCCGTTTGTGTCAGAGCTCTCTCAGCTCCACCTACCCCACAGGGTGTCTGTTGTGGGGAGGGGAAGGGAAAGGAGCTTGTCAGCTGCTCTGAGACGCCAAGTGAAGGGCGGGGTATAAATCCAATCTCCTCCTCCTCCTTCTCCCTCCTCCTCCTCCTGACCGTTAGGGTGGTTCCTCAGTGGAACAGGCTTCCTCGGGAGGAGGTGGGCTCTCCTTCTTTGGAGGTTTTCAGACAGAGGCTAGATGGCCCCATCTGACAGCAATGCGGGTTCTGTGAACTTGAGCAGATCACGAGAAGGGAGGGCAGGAAGGGTTGCATCAGGGCTTAGTTCTCGTGGCCCTTTCTTACACGCCCAGGGAAATGCTCATGGCCACTTTGGGGTCAGGAAGCCATTTTTCTACAAACCCCAGTTTGGCTGGGGATCCTGGAGGTTTTTTGTCATCTTCTGGGCGTGGAACAGGGTTCACTGTGGGTGTGGAGGGGGAGGCATTTGTGAATTTCCTGCCAGACTTTCAGGGCTGGAGCTCATGGTCTCCATGTTGCCACAAGAGGTGCACTCAGCTGGGCCGCTTTGCTCCCTCTCTCAACTGCTCCCAGCGCCCTGTTGAAATGACACCTGCCCTGTACACAGGAAGCAACTGCGGTGACTTGGGAGCCGTGGGGACAGGAGTTATTTGCCCCCCCCCCCGAGGGGCTGTGAGGGCAGGAAATGCTTGCGTCTTGAAAGGGATGCTCTTGACCGCAGCTTCTTCACTCCCCCTTTTATTAATCGGTTCTAGAGAACCAATGATCAATGAATGTGCTGGATGTGGCTGTCTTTTCCGTTTTCCTGGCAGCGTTAAAAAGAAAACATTTAACACATTATTAAGTATGTGCTCAGTTTCCTCCTATTTAAATCAGTGGGACTTTGGTCTTTTGCATTTTAGCTGGGCCACGTCCTCTGGGGATATCTCTGAAGTCTCTGCTGATGGGGTAGCCTTGGCAACCAGCCTAGCCCACGCCAGCAGGTTGTTTGTGAGAATACAGGGGAGAGGGCCACCGGCCGGTTTCTCCCTGAAGAGAAGGCTTGAAGGCTACACACACACAAGGCAGACAAATGGGACTGGAGCTTTTCATTTTGTGTGACACAAATTAATTCTAGAAAGAGAACAGGAGAGAAACCAGGTGTGCGTTACAGCCAATGTCGATTTTACATAGTGGGAACTGGTCTAAAACCATGGTGATGTAAAACGTGTGCTTGAAAAGGGTGAAACTGCATGTTTAACACAAGCTCAGGTCCAGGCATTTGGACCATCGCGTCTCTGTGGTCAAGCCCCAGCTGGAGGAGCCCAGAGCAGCAGATCGTGAAGGGCCAAGTTCCCTCACCCTTCTGCGCCCCCACCCCCCAAGCTATTCTCAAAGCATCCCGTGATTGCTGCTGGGGCTCTCGTTTCAGACCAGCAATGGGCAGGAATATCTGTTCTGCAGTGAAAGCCAACCTGGTACAATTGCTGGAATGTCAAGCTGGGGTCTGGGAGACCTGGATTCGAATTCTGCTATGAACCTCACTGGGCGGTCTGTGGACCAGCCTCACAGCCCCACAGGCTCCTGTGAGGGCGAACAGGGGAAAGGGGTGCTGTGGACACTGCTTGGAGCTCTGTGGAGGAAGGATGGGATGGAAATGTGCGAGATGCGCAGGGAGAAGTCAGGGGTGCTTTAAATGGTTCAGTGGAGAGAGGCCCTCACGAGAGACAGTTGCTAGCATTTATGAGGCAATGCGTTGTTTAAAAATGCATGAATTGGTCTTTGCATGCCTGATGAAAGGTGGTGTGTTACTTTGTCACCACAATCAGTAGCAAGCTGCTTTTCAGTACATTAGGCCATTCAAACTGGTCATTTTATCTCTCTGTCTGTCTGTCTGTCTGTCTGTCTGTCTGTCTGTCTGTCTGTCTGTCTGGGAAGCTGGTTCTCCTGTGGCTTTAATTATCCCAGGTTTCTTTGGCACCCTATCTATGGTTCCTTGGGGATCCTGTGGCCTTGAGATTGGTTGATACTGTGTTGCATAAGACATATTTTCTTTCAAAAATATATCTTTCTTCCATGAATATAAGCATTGCCATTTTTCTTGGGTATCAGTAAACAGTAACGAACAGAAAGCTTTTCTTTTAAAGGTAAACTGCTTTGATTATTTGGGATACAAGGAGTATTGCTAACTATTCTGTAAGTTGTGATGGATGACAGTCTTGGTACACGAAGGCCCCTGCCACCCGCAGGGGAAAAGGCGCTTGAAGGCGCGGCTTTTAAAAACCGCGCCAACGTTGAGGTGCCGCGGCGGGATCCCACGGATCCCCCGGCCACAGCGCCTTTTCTCCCCGGCGCGATCAAACGCCGGGGAGAAAACACGGCCCGAACGGGAGCCGGCCGAACTGCGCATGTCCGGGCATGCGCAGTTCGGATCCGGGCCGGGGTTGAGCCAGCGCAGGGAAGCGGCGGCGATCAAACGCCCCGGTTGCCGCGCCGCTTCCCTTTAAACCACCTAGATAGGTGGTTCAGTTTGCGCCGGCTCATCCCGGGAAAGGGACAGTTTGGGTACGGAAGCCGGACGCTTCCCAGATGTTGTGGTGTGATCGCGCCGGTTTGATCCGGCCCCAAACTGTCCTGCTCCCGGACCAAATCGGTGAGTGTGAACGGGACCATAGGGTGCCTGTAGAACAAAACAGAAGCAGAATGTATACATGAAGTATTCTTCTTTGTGAATTAGATCCTGCTTTTCAGCCATAAGGGCTCCAATGCAAATGACAAGCAACAAAAGCAGTCACTCTTCTGTCTCACCCTCACAAGGTGAGAGAACAATTTTGTTTTTATTTCTGATTTATTTATTAGATTGTTTTAGTCAGTGCTCATACAGAGAGTGTTGAGGTGATTTACGACACTTAAACAACATCTTAATAAATTAGTTAAAAACCCACAAACATCCGCTAATACGTGTGATGTGTTAAGATATGTGACTTGGCACCATACCACGATCAAACCAGATCAGACCGTACGGTGAACCTCCAGAGACCAACCTGAACCATTCAGCCGTACCAAGCCCCATGGAAACGTAGCCTGCCCCACAGGGCATGGTTGTCATCAGGGAGGGGCCACAACTGAGAAGGCCTCTCCATTGGTGACAGCTAGCCAAACCGTACTGGGGCCAGGCACCTGCAAGAGGCCCCATGAGAATGACTGAAGGGGGCATGGGGGTTGTAACAGAAGAGGTGGTCCCATAGGTATGAGGTTCCCAGACCATAAAGGGCTTCAAAAGTTAGCACTAACCTTGAACAGGATGCAGAGAATAATTGGTAGCCGGAGCAGCTACAGAAAAACTGGGGTAATATGGGCTGACCACGATGTGCATGGACGGCTTCAAAAGGGAATTAGATAAGCATATGGAGCAGAGGTCCATCAGTGGCTATTAGCCACAAGGTATAGATAGGGGCTCTGGGGCAAATGATGCTCTGTCATCTTGGTGCTTGGGGGGGGTCAACAGTGGGAGGGCTTCTAATGTCCTGGCCCCACTGGTGGACCTCCTGATGGCACTGGTATTTCTGGCCACTGTGTGATACAGAGTGTTGGACGGGATGGGCCTTTGGCTGGATCCAACATTGGCATCTCTTATGTTCTTATGTTCTGGTCAGCAGCCTGGCAGCCACATTCTGAACCACTTGAAGTTTTTCAAAGCACTTTCAAGGGTAGCCCTGGCATTAAAGCAAATCTCAGTCATCCAATCTGAAGGTGACGGTTGCACGGATCAGTGTGGCAAGGTCTGATCCAGACAAATAGGGAGACAGCTGGCAAGCCTGGCACATGTGAGAAAATGCTGACGGCGCTACCATGGACACTTGTCTATCCAAAGGTAGCACAGAGTCCAACCACACCCCAAGACCTTTTACAGAGTCTACAGCTGTCAGCTGGACACCCTTGAGTCTTGGAAGTGATCCGTCTTTCCCAGGCACACGACCTCCACCTTGGATGGATTCAGCTTTAGCCAGTTTTCCCTTAACCACTCAAGAGCCGCACGCAGGCTCTGGGACAGTGCCGCAAGCCCAGCCTGCAGCAGGCTGGTTGTCCAGCAGGAGGAAGAAACATGTCATCAGCAAATGGATGGCCGCCAGCTCCAGACCTCCTAACCATCTTGGCAAGAGGCTGTCTATAACACTGGGGAGAGGATCAAGCCCTGTCTCATTGGAAAGACCTCTCCTCCCCAACACCAGCCCTCTGACAGAATCCCCGGAGGAACAGGGAGAACCATCCAGGGGCAGGGCTCTCACTCTCCCAGGCAGCTGGTAGATCCCAAAGGATCAAAGGAACTGGCGTGGCTTTATTTAGATGTAAACAAAAATGGTCAACCAAGGCAACAATCAGAGAAAGGCAGTAGGCATCCATCAAACCATTTCCAATAGATTAGGCCCAATGGGCGCATTCAGATCGGAAAGGCAGTTGCTTAGATGGTGCGTTCTCTAATCCACTCTTCCTAGGACTAGAGATCTTTGATGTCCTGAGAGCCACACAGAGAGGAACGCAGTCCTTCTCCCCTGGAGAAAAGAGATCCTTGGGAGGGTGGGGCTCTAATATGGCATATTGTGTACCCCACTGGAGGTTCCTGTCCTCCCTAGGCTCCATCTACAAATCTCCAGGAGTTTCCTAACCTCGATCTGGCAACCCTATCTCCATCCCCCACCAGTGGACTGTCTTAGAGTGCTCACTACATAATTATGTATATGGCCTACTAACCTGGTTAGGGTCTAGCTAGTCAAAGACCAGGCCTAATTCTAGTCCATCCTAACCCAATGAACAAATTGGAGCAGGGGAGAGAGAGAGAGAGAGAGAGAGAGAGAGAGAGAGAGAGAGAGAGAGAGAGAGAGCCCGCGCCCCTGTCCCCCAGAAGGAGGCCTCCTCCTCCTCCTCCTCGCCAACTTGAGTTCTGAAATTCCCACTTAGCCCCATCAGACATCAAGTGAATTCCACATTATTCAAAACGGGTGGGTGGGTGGGTGGGCCACCTGCACAGGTGAGGAACTGCTATTATATCAGGGACCAAAAGGTTGAGCTACTAGAAAATGAAATAAAATGCAAATATTTATTACACAATGCACACAATTGTAGGATTAAAAATGACATACATAAGACACCATTAAAAACTTAGTTCATAATATGCTGCAACAAGGTGAATTTGCATGTCCAATAACAAAAATCACAATGATGGTTACACATGAATGTTAACTAAAGGATCTAACACATTTCGGCCCAACACACATGTAAAATCATAACAATATCAATATCAAATATCAAAGATATTTCAGGCTCAGTAGATTGTATATGAATCATTAAAAATGTGGGTCTCCTAGCAATGGTTTTAGATCAATTCTGTATGCATTGAGGAGCCCTCATCCATCAAGGATCGTCACTGGGAACCACCATTCTGTCCTGGGCCGTAATTCAGTTCCCAGTTTGAGCCCCGGTGTAAACCAGGGACCTGGGGCAATTTCGCACTAGAGCTGCTTCGCAGCGCAGCTGCCATTTGCCCTGACACTATTTGTCAATTTCACATCCGAGGCTGCGGGGCTGCATTTGACCCGCAACTTCGCCCAATTTCCTCCGCAGTTTCCTGATCCTCAAAAACCAGGATCATGAAACTGCGGAGGGAATCGGGCAAAGCCACGAGTCAAAATGCAGCCCCGCAGCTTCGGGTGTGAAAATGACATGTTTGTGTCAGGGCAAACGGCGGCTGCACCGCGAGGCAGCTCTAGTGCAAAATCGCCCCAGGTATCTCTAGCAGTGTTGTCACAAACTTGTTTGGTTGGGCTGCAGGGGTTGTAGCCCCCTTGCCCCCATAGAAACCTCACACTCCACTTGAAAGTGGGAGAGACTTTTCCGCTTGCTGGAAAATGGGGAAAGAAGTTACATCTGTATGACCAATGCCTGTTAATATTTAAATATGAAAATGGAACTTCAGTTTCAAAAATCACATGGAATGAAGTTCTGAACAGATGCCAGTTTTCAAGCCACTGCTCAAACTCTGCCCTTCAGTGAAGCTAAGTGTGTACGAGCAGTTTGTCAGAATTCTCCTGAGAGATGCAGCACAGTGAGGTCTAAAATAAGAACACATCTGAAACAGGACTCCTGTCCTCTTGAGTATAGTTCAATCAGGGGGAAAGTGACACTTCCATTTATAAGAGCAACTTCAAAGATGTCATTACAGCCACAACTTGGAAGCGGAACTCCTCCTGTAAGAAGCAAAATGATCATTAAAAAAAAAGAAATTACTTGCTGCCCTTTCGTTTTAAGGGCTTTTAACTTGGGACTTCACGTAGACATAGATCTGGGAGAGGAACAGCTGAGACTTCATTTTAAATAACTGAAGTTCAAGATTTTAAAAGCTGGGTGTAAAATAAGCCAAAACAGAATGTTGGCAATATCTAATTTTATTGTATATTTTAATCTATTTTCTGTTCCCTTTTCTCCTGAAGGCACTATTTGAGATACTCAGTACAGCCTGCCAGGGGACATAATTTTTCACACCACTTATTAGCATAATAGGCCACACCCAACACCAGAAACTCATTAGCATATTAGACCACACCCCACGACAGCACAGCTCATTAGCATATTAGGTCACACACCCCATGTTACCAGAAGTGTGGTCATCCAGCCACACTTGTGCAAGAGCGCAGCTTTATTTATATGCTCAGCAGAAACCTTTAATAATGGAAGAGAAGCCACAATCTCATGCAAGTTTCTCTTTCAGTCACTTGCAAACACTCCAGCAAAGTGGTACACATTCTGCATGCTCCCTGTTCCACAGGGCTAGCAGATCTACTATCTGGAAAATACACCCTCCCTTCTCTAGTAAATTATGAATAGCCTGACCCCTTGAGAGGGAGGTGTGCCTAAAACAGATTTACACACATGACGCATATAATAACATTAAATAATATTAAATACATAACCAAGTTGCCTTCTTCAAGTGAATACAAGCTAAGCTTTGCCTGTTGCTGTGAGCAAGACAATTCCCAGGGCTTTTTTCTGGGGAAACACGCCAGAACAGATTGGCTTGAGGTTTGAAGCCTGATATCTAAATCTTTCCCAAGCACTATATTAAAGCTGGAAATGAATATGGAGAAAATGGGCATCTGAGATTCAGCTGCCCTAAGCACAGAGCAAATAAAGGCACAGCCCAACCCTATGAATGGCAATGACCCACTGAGTTCAATGGGACACACCAACCTTATATGGAAAGAGTTTCCCACTCATCAGGTAAAGAAATCCAAGTTCCTCCATTTAGCAGTAAAAGAAATTGAAATTCAGCCTATTCTATTCCATATTTTCCATCCTACCACCATTTATGTGTACATGCAAGCAAGATTCTAAGTCAAAGGAACTGTTTAAGATCTAAACACAGCCTCACTGTGCCCTGGGGCCCATGCTTCTGAAAATGATGGGAGTCAATACTTCTAAGGCAGAATCTTCTTGCAACCACAGATTAACATCTGGAGAGGCAAGCAGATGAAATTAGATGGCAGACAAAAATTAAAGATGTATGTCTGCCCTTTGTATGACCATCTCTTTAAAAATATGTAATGAACAGCTTAGTAATTTTTTCCAGCACAATTATTACTATACCACCATCATGTATTTAGCACCAACAATACGCTCTGCACCAATTAATGAACTTTTTACAACTTCCTACATGTTATTTTTTAATGCAGCATAGTAAAAGCACAGGGAGTCGTCCTTTAAGGAACAGGTAGAAAAAGGTGGACGAGGGATCCATTTAAATGCCTTACTATTCCCAACCTCATTGTCTTGGACAGTGTGTCTTCCGCTATGAATTTTAAGTATTCTTAAGACCACCAGATTTTAGGGAAAAAGAGAGCTGAAAGAATCCACCAAATCATGGCTGTCTAGTAGGAAGAGCAGCTGCATTCCTAGGGACGAAGGGCTGCTGTCCCAACATGGGTCAAAATGCAGCTGCGCAGCTTTGAGTGGGAAATTGACCAATGGAAACGGAGCAAAGGGAGGCGCGACGGCAGCGCAGCTCCTTGTGCAAAATCAGTCAGAGAGATTTCTCACTAGCCGCTGCTCTGCCCTCGTGTTTCCCTTTGCCCCGATCATATTAGTCAATTTCCCAAAGCTGCGCGGCTGCATTTTGCCCCGCAGCTTTGCCTGATTTTCCCCGCTTCTACTCGATCCTGTTTTTTGAGGAACGAGTAGACGTGGAGGAAATTGGGCGGAGCTGCGGGGCAAAATGCAACCGCACAGCTTTGAGTGGGAAATTGACTAATATGATCGAGGCAAAAGGAAACGAGAGGGCAGAGCAGCAGCTAGTGAGAAATCAGAGTTTCAGCGCGTTCAGCAAAAACCAACGGCACGAGCCAGGAGAAGAGGGCACAGCGTCTTGGAGCATGTGCTGAGTGCCTTCTGCTAAGGCCAGAGCCCCAGACAGTGAACCACAGGGCAACTTCCTGGCTTCAAAGGCCACCCTTTGGACCACAGCGAGTGGGCAGTGGGGACTGGAACGGATTTTCCATCTGCCCTGCATGGCCCCGTCTCAGTCACCCCCTGGCCCGCTTGTCTGCCTCCTTGGCGCCCAGCAGCAGTTGGGAGCGTGGGAAAGGAGGAGTCTGTCAGCAGCGCTTACCCCGTCTGTAGAGAAGAGCTCCTAGCTGCAGCCCCAGCAGGAACAGAGGTGGCGGGAGGGGGAGCCCCCGAGCCGCCTCATGGTGGCGAAGCCACAGCCCCAGCTCTTGAGCTGGGCAGGCTCTCTCCTTCTTTTGGCAGCCACCCGGGGTGGAAGGGAGGAAAGTTGAGCTCCCCGGGTCCTCTCACCGTAGCTGGAGCTGTGGTGCCTGCTATTTTCTCTTCCTTGGTGGTGCCAGACGACCTCTCTGTGGCCACCACCAGGTTCCAGGAGTGACCAGGCCGGGAAAGGCAGGGGCGTGCGCAGGCCTTCCCCGGCCCTTGCGCCTGGCTGCTGGGAGCAGGGGGCAGGGCCAATGCGGAAGCCAGCCGGAATGCCATTCCAGTTCAAAAATAGCCCTGGCTATAAGAATTGATCGAAACCAGATAGATGATGAAATGTACATGGTTTGCATTCGGAGAGGCATTTTTAAAAATCATTATTAGAAGAATTGGAGTGCAAACTTAAGCACAGTTATACTCTTCTAAGCCCATTGACGCTGGTGGATATAGAAAGGTACAACTCTTTTTTTAGGATTGTGCTATAAGGGCTCCCAAGCAATAAAGCAACTTTTCTAATGATCCCTTTCTGCACTGGTAATGAAAATGAGATGAATAAAGGAAAGAAGCAACAACATTCAGTGAAATAATCAAAGAGGAATTTTGGAAGGGCCTTTTGAGGAGTGAGTAGTTAAAGGATAGTAGTAGTAATGCTTCCCTAACACTTCTTCTGGTAGCTAAGAGTAACTTCACAACTCCCACAGGATTATCTGCTTGTAATTAGGGAAGAGTCAAGTGTCCACAATGAAATCTCTGAGGCCATATGAGGCAAGCGAAACAGCCGCTTCTGAAATGCAAAACAATTAGTCGAACCAAAAGTCATTTCAGCTGCAAAGACTTGGCTGCTGTAATGTATCGGAATCCTCACTTGAATCGGCCCATTTACATTCAATGTTAAGCTTCAAGCCAGACCAGGGCTCCTCTGAGCGAACTTCCTATTGGTCGCTTCGTAACAGCGACCAATCAGAACGATACCATTCCCTAGGAGGGAAAGACTCCCATTGGCCTTTATCCTAGCAATCTCATTGGTTGTTAAATGTAAATAGGCGTGGCTACATTAGCCCGGTTATGTTTAAAAGGAGCATAAGCTCCCACTGTTTTCTGTTCTGGTTTCTTACTGAGTTGAGTGCTTGTTCGTTACTTCCAATAAAGCTGAATCACTTGCTGAATCACTCTAAGAGTCCTTTGTTAGCGCGATCTAACAATTGGCGACGAAGGTGGGATGTTAGAGCAGGTAGGCAGCCCTGCGGACATCCACACTTCGGACTCGGAAGAAAGCGGGCAAAGCACAGCAGCCGATCCGGCGGAGGCGCCACCAGCTCCGGTGCCCAAGTCTCCCCCGATGGCTGGAAGCCAGAAGTTCGAGTGCTTCGAACCCTCCTCAGAAGACTGGGACTCCTACCTGTCCAGGTTCGAGTTCCATCTGGAGACCCACGACATCACCGATGAGGCGAAGAAACGAGCATGCCTCCTGAGTTCCTGCGGGAAGGGGACCTTCGACATAGCCAGGTCGTTGGTGGCCCCAACTGATATAAAGACTGTCACCTACGCTGACATCACGGAGAAGCTTAAGGCTCACTATTCTCCACAACCGTCGGAGATCGCCTGCCGGCACGCTTTTTACAAGCGGAACCAGGCCGGAGGCGAGACCATCGCAGATTTCGTGGCGGCCCTTCGCAAAGCCGCACGGCCATGTAATTTCCACAACGTGGAGGAAGCCCTCAGAGACCGTCTCGTCTGCGGTCTCAAAGATGAAAGGCTGCAACAGAGGCTGTTCGCCCGCACCACCCTGACCTGGGCAGTGGCCTACGAAGAGGCCGTGGCCGCGGAAGCAGCGGAGAAGTCCACGAAGGAGGTCCGCCAGCGGGTGGCAGAGCCCAGTATACACGCTCAACGAGACAGCGAGGGCGAAGACGCGGATGATGACGTCAACGCGGTTCGAGGCAAGCGGACCCCAGCGAAGACTACCAACGTCAAGCCTTGCTCCGGTTGTGGCGGGAAGCACCAGCGCGACTCCTGTTGGGCTCGTGATGTCGACTGCAGAGCGTGTGGACGGCGTGGTCATCTGGCCAGAGTCTGCAGATCAGCGAAGAAGGATCCCTCAACTAACAACCGGTCAGCGCAGAGGGGCACTCCAGTCAGCACCCAAGGCAAGACCCATTCCTCAGCATCGGAAGCAAGCTGCCAGTTGACGGCGACCTTGTCGAGCGCATCGGCCGTAAATCGCACCAGCAGCCAGGGCAAGATCACCGTGACTCCACTCCTCGACGGCCGACCCTGTACAATGGAGGTGGACTCAGGATCGTCCGTGACGGTGATTTCTGCCGCGTCCTGGCGCCAGTTGTTCCCGAACCGAAGCCGGCGGCGGCTCCAGCCTGCGGGAACCAGAGTGTCCGACTTCCAGGGCAACCGAATTCCCTTGGCCGGACGGGACTCTGTTACTGTTGAGTATAAGGGGAAATGTGTTAAACTGTCATTCCTGATTGCAGAGGGAGACCGGGTTAACCTGCTAGGGTTAGATTGGTTTGAGCCATTGGGCATTGGTATTTCTGGGATTAACAGGATGTCTGAAAATAAATGGGGCATGCTGTACGACCTGTTCCCTGATGTATTTGCCGAAGGGTTGGGGAGGTACAAGGGCCCCCCGGTTGCGTTTGACTTAGATCCGTCAGTCAAACCTATTAGGTTGAAGTATCGGAAAGTACCTGTGTCTCTCAAACATAAGGTGGAAAAAGAGATTGACAAACTAGTTGAGCAAGGGGTTTTAGAGCCAGTACCATACAGCAAATGGGAGACCCCGATCGTAACCCCTGTCAAATCAGATGGGTCCATACGACTATGCGCCGATTACAAATGTACGATTAACAAGGCGCTGCAGCAACATTCGTACCCGGTCCCGGTAATAAGCCACATTTTGGCTTCCCTGGGGGGTGGCAAGATTTTCGCCAAATTTGACCTGGCCCAGGCATACCAGCAGTTGCCTGTCACCCCGGAGGCTGCCGAGGCCCAAACAATTGTAACCCACCAAGGGGCTTTTAAAGTGAACAGGCTGCAATTCGGGGTCAACGTAGCACCTGGGATTTTTCAGGGCCTCATGGAACGTCTACTAAGGGGGGTACCTGGCACAGTGCCCTATTTTGACGACGTGCTGATTGCGGGCGGGTCTGAACAGGAACTACTGGACCGGGTTAAAGAGGTCCTCAGGCGTTTTCAAAATGCCGGTCTCAGAGTTAAGCGCTCAAAATGCACGCTCGGGGTGGAAAGTGTGGACTTCCTGGGGTTTCGCATTGACGCAGAGGGAGTCCACCCCACGGATGAGAAGGTATCTGCAATCCAAAACGCCCCCAGGCCGGTGAGTAAGAAGGAGCTCCAATCCTTTTTAGGACTCCTGAATTTTTATCATGCGTTTTTACCGCATAAGGCATCAGTGGCGGCCCCTTTGCACGCGCTTTTGCACAAGGAGGCAAAATGGAAGTGGGGGCAGGCCGAGGAAAAGGCTTTTGTGGGAGTCAAGGAGCTGCTGACATCTAATGCCGTACTCACGCATTATGATGAACACAAGCTCCTGGTGTTAGCTGCTGACGCTTCACCTTTTGGAGTAGGCGCAGTTTTAAGCCATCTGATGCCTGATGGGAGCGAAGCGCCTATCGCTTTTTATTCTAGATCACTATCTGCGGCAGAGCGGAACTATGCCCAGATAGACAAGGAGGGTCTGGCGTTGGTAGCGGCTGTCAAAAAGTTCCATGATTTTATTTTTGGCAGACGATTTTTGCTGGTCACTGACCACAAGCCGCTACTGGGGATTTTTGCGCCCGATAAGCAATTGCCAAACATCATGTCCCCACGCATGCTTAGATGGGCGATATTTTTGCAGGCTTATGATTTTGACTTAGAGCACCGGCCTGGGAAAGCGATTGGGCATGCGGATGCCCTCAGCCGGTGCCCGGTGCCGGACATTGGCGCAGACCCTGCCCCCGCCTGTGAGGTCTTGGCAATTGAGGAGCTTCCTCGACCCCCGGTATCATCCAGGGACATTGCAGCACACACGGCCAAGGATAGCGTGCTGTCCCGAGTATTAAACTGGGTTTGGAGGGGGTGGCCGGTTGGAAGCGTTGAACCGGAGTTCGGCCCTTACAAAAGCCGTCAAAATGAACTATCCATTTCTAAGGGCTGTGTATTATGGGGGAACAGGGTGGTGGTTCCTGACAAACTCAGGACGAGAGTGTTAGAGTCGCTGCACGAGGGTCACCCCGGTATGGTACACACCAAAGCGTTGGCCAGAGGGTATGTCTGGTGGCCGGGGCTGGACAAAGAGATCGAAGAATGGGTACGAGGGTGTCCCAAATGCCAGCAAGTCAGACCCGATCCCCCACAAGCTACACCCCAAGGCTGGGAGTCATCTGGTAAACCCTGGGCCAGATTGCATATAGATTTTGCTGGCCCTCTCCAAGGGCAAATGTTCCTAATTGTGGTGGACGCTATGTCCAAATGGCTGGAGGTCGTGCATATGAAATCGACCACATCACTTGCTGTGATCCATGCGCTCCGCCGACTTTTTGCCACCCACGGGTTGCCTGACGTCATCGTCAGTGACAACGGGCCTCAATTTGTGTCTGAGGAATTTAGGCTCTTCCTCACGAGTAATGGCATACGCCAAATGACTTCGGCCCCTTTCCATCCGGCATCTAATGGCCAAGCCGAACGGATGGTCAGGACGGCCAAAGAGGCCCTGGGTAAAATGGACGAAGGGGACTGGAGCCAGAGGCTGGGCTCCTTTCTTTTGCTGCAGCACACCACCCCCTGTAGTGCTACAGGCCGTAGTCCGGCCGAATTGTTAATGGGGCGGAGACTCACGACCCGTTTGAACCGAATGCACCCAGACCTCACTGAAGAGCAATCCGAGCGTACCACGGCGCAACCGAAGGTGCGCATGTTTGAAAAAGGGGACAAGGTTTTCGCACGAAATTATGCAAACGGGCACTTATGGCTTCCTGGGGTTATATCCGACTCTGTGGGTACTCGAATGTATGTGGTGCAGTTAGCTGACGGTCGAATATGGCGGCGCCACATAGATCAGTTAAGGAGACGTTGGGCTAGGGACAGCGCTGACTCTCCGACGGCTGAATCCCCTGATGTCGAGTGGACACCCCCAGAGCAGGCGGTGAGTACCGAAAGGCCCGGTACTGTCCCCGAGTCAGGGCAGAACCCTGTGTGCGGGGCTGAAATCCCAGTCGAGTCTGTGCCTGATCCAGGCTGTAGTGAACCCCACTCTGACCCACAACCTTGTCTGCCCATGGAGCCTGCACCGCTCCGCAGGTCCCAGCGTTCGCGGCAAATGCCGACTTATCTCATTGGTTGTTAAATGTAAATAGGCGTGGCTACATTAGCCCGGTTATGTTTAAAAGGAGCATAAGCTCCCACTGTTTTCTGTTCTGGTTTCTTACTGAGTTGAGTGCTTGTTCGTTACTTCCAATAAAGCTGAATCACTTGCTGAATCACTCTAAGAGTCCTTTGTTAGCGCGATCTAACAGCTGCGGCAGCCATGCCGGGCTGGTCATCCCTGGGGCACCTTTGCCTCCGTGGTTCCGACTAGCAGGGCCATGGAGGGGGCACGGCTAGACCTCCCTCTCAACAGCAGTGCAAGAACTTTTGCATTGTAAAAGGTGAGGGAAGCCTCAGTTTTGGGCCTGTGCTTGCAGGGGCCACTGGTGCTCAGAGGAAACTCTGACCGTTCTCAGACAGAGTTGGATGGGCTATCAGGGTGACTTCTAACTGCTGCCCTTACCTTTGTTTGTTTTCTTCCATGTTGTTGTTTGGTCTTTATTATTTCAGTCTGAATTATTTGCCGGTTTTATTTATCTGATGTTGTTTTACTTTTCTCCTGCAAGTTGCCCTGAAAGCTTAAAAGTTTCTGACATAAATAAATAATAGAAAGAGACGCTGGAACAGTAGCAGAGGATCGCGATCTTCTGCAGGGGGGCAGTTTTCCCCCTGGCCTTGTTGCTGTGGGAGCCAGCCTCAGTCGATTACTCAGAAGGATGCAGGAGTGGACTGGCCATTTAACTTCCTGGGAAATCTCATTGTGGGCCACTGCTTTGGAGGGCTGCTGGTGGCCAGGAGCAAGATGAACCCAGCCTCGGGGCCTGCGTGGCTCAAAGCCCTTGTCAGCAGTGGCAGTCGGTGTCGGGTCGCCAGTTGCCTCCTCTGCACTGCCTCCTGTTGGGGGAAAGAGACAGTGAGGGAGCCCTTGGTTGGCCCTGCTGAGCTGAGGGGCCCTACAGGGCTCACGTGTCACACTACAGGCGCCCCTTGGCTGGCCGGCCCTTTTCCACTTCCCAGACTGCTCCTGGACATAAGGCTCATTTTATTCAAATCTTAGGATTGCCCCTGTGGGTTATATGCTGGATCCCTGTAAGGCCTGCCAGCCAACCACGATCATTTCTTTTCTTTTCTTTCCTTTAAAATTTTTTTTATTAATAAAGCAAAAGAGCACAACAGCAATTACATACAAGTCATAAACAACCTTCTTTACAGTGAGTGGTGAACCAAACAGACACTTATAAATCCCATTAGTCCTAACAAGTTAACCTTTCTTGTAACCCTCTAATCAGCGAACTACTTAAAGAAGCAACTAAGCCAGCTTCCTTAATGGTGATCGTTCTAATGTACTATATCCTATGATTTGGATTAACAATAAACTAAAAGCGTATCCATGGAACATACGCGGCATTTGAAGGGAGTATTTCCTTTTCTGACATATACTGAAGCACCGTAAACCAAACCGCAACAAATCGATCATATGCTTTTGATGTGTCTGCTGCTGTAACTTGAGTGATCTGTGTCAGCTTATCTAAAATAAATAGATCCCATATTTTGTCATACCGTGTTTGTATTTGGGGAGGAGAGTTGGCTTTCCATCCAGCCGCTATAGTTATACGCGCTGCCGCCAAAAGTTTTGAAATAAGCTCTTTTTGGGCCCTAGATGCCGTAACTGCCTCTAACCTGTCAAAAAGTACCAGTTTGGGACAGTCTGGCAAATCTAGCAATGTAATATCCCTTATAATTCCCAGCACCTCTTCCCAGAATGCATGTATAACTGGACACTCCCACCAGCAGTGGAAATACGAGCCTATATTCCCACGAGCCTATATGAGTGGATATGTATGTCAGTCAGGTGTTACAGTTACAGGTTTGACAGTTGAGGAGTTCAGTTAGTTCTGTGTGGGGAATGAGTTAGACAAGCAGTTAGAAAACAGAAGGAAGGCTGAGAGAATAGGAAAAAGTAAATGAACATTTAAATGAAGACAAGTTATAAGAAAGGCTGTATGTCCTGATAAACTGGAGAGAAACAGTGAAAATATATGACCTTGAGTTAAAGTGTTACAAAGTTACCTGAAAGATCCCTGTCAGTAAGGGAGCATATTGTGTGTGATACACCAAGCAATGGTTCATTAATTACACATTATTAGATACCTTGTTCTACCCTTTTATTTATGAATTATTTCAATAAATCCTCTTTTATTCAAATATAGAAAGCCTTAAATTTCCTGGTGGCAGCCGTATATACATAGTAGAATAAAATAAAGAACACTTTTAAAGGGAAAGCAGTCCTCCAGAATAAGGATCACTTCTAAGTCCAAACCATAATTTTTTTTTGGTCAGGGAGTTCATGCTGGGACAAGGGTTGCCAGATCCAGATTGGGAAGCTCCTGGAGATTTAGGGATGGAGCCTGGGAAGGCCAGGGGCCTCAGTGGTGTGCAATGCCACAGAGTCCACCCTCCCGGTGGAAAATTGAGGGTTGCCCAACTATTGAGAACTGGGTAGAAAAGATGCAAGAATACACAGTTATGGCAAAACTGACAAACTATTTATTTATTTATTTATTTATTTTTCGTATTTATACCCCGTCCTCCCCAGTGGGCTCAGGGCAGCTTACAGAGGCAAGGAAACCTTGCCATAATCAAAACATGGCATACATACTAGCTTAAAACAATACAGTACAGCGTTAAAACATCCTAAAAGTTAAAACAGTGGTGCTCAATACGTAACTCCAAAGATGGCGGATCAAAGGTCCAGAGTTCCCGGTGATGTTTCCCATGGCTAGGGCTTCTTTGCAATATTCAGATGTTACAGGTATTTCCTTAGGGCCTCAACAACCATGGCGGTGGTGGTATAGTAGGGCGGTGGCTCCTACTCAAAAGCCTGGCGGAAGAGCTCCATCTTACAGGCCCTGCGGAACTGCATAAGGTCCCGCAGGGCCCGGATCTCCCCTGGGAGCTCATTCCACCAGGTAGGAGCCGCCACCGAAAAAGCCCTGGCCCTAGTTGCAGCAAGTTTAATGTCCTTGGGGCCCAGAATAGCTAGTAAATGTTGGGCCCCCGACCGTAGTGCTCTTGGGGGAACATATGGGGAAAGGCGGTCCTTTCCATTAACCAAAGACCGAAAGATGAATTTGAAAACAACTGGCGAATTTTCTATGACTATTATAACTAATCCGTTTAGTTATGTATCTGATGTAATAGTATATGATAATACTATTGGGGCCCGTTCAGACAGGCCATTTGAGCTGGTATATGTGCCAGTTAGAAACGGACTTTATATGGGCGATCACACAGCCAACATCTGCCTCCCATCCCCAACCGTCCCCAACCACCTTTAAAACAGAGTATTTTGCTACCAGGTCCCCAAATGGTGTTTTCCTGCTGCTCCGGTTCCAGCCGCATTTTCCCCTTGTGTGATTGCTCCTCTGCTGGTGTAGAGCCACTTCCTGTTCCCTGCTCGAAAGCTGCCTGAGGCTTCCGCTTTTCGCCGACCATTTTTGTTTATTTTTTAGCGTCAGCAATTTGCGCTTGGGTGGAGCTTTGCCCCAGCGTTAATAAAACCAAAGTTTAAACGGTGCCTAGTTTTAACCTTTAGATGAGTCCAGGACCTCACGGAGGCCAGTTTCGGTTTAAAAGTTTAAAGGGAAGTGTTCGTTTCAGGGCATGCTTTGGCAGGATATGTTGTTCTGCGCATGCGCAAACTGTGGGGAAAAAATTTAAACGCCAACTTTCGCTGCTGCGCGCCTGTAGTGTGGACACCCGGGAGCAACATGCTGCACGGTGAGAGAGGTATGTGTGACCACACTTGTCCCGGATCAAATATAGTCCGGCCAGAACCAGAGCAGTTTAAACCGCTTTGGCATGCCATCTGACCGCACACTAAGACAGTTTTAATATGAAATGAATAGAGTAGTGCGTGTTGTTTATTATAACAAACTGTTGTGTGAAATCTTATCAAAATTTCAATGATGTTATCTATGTTATACTATATAATAGATAAGATTGATAAGATAAAATAAAAGTGAAAATATACTATGAGAAAATGGTAGAATTAGGTCCCGTTCATACGCGGCGATTTAAGCCAGTTGCGGGCCAGTTTGGGGGTGGATCAAAGCAGCGCGATCACACCACAACATCTGGGAAGCGTTCTGTTTCCGCCCCCAAACTGGCCCTTTCTGGGAAAACGCGCCTCAAGTTGACACTACCTACCTCGGTGGTTCAACTCCTTGGCGCGCTTCAGGCCGGGCGTTTGATCGCCGGCGCTCCCTTGCGCCGGCTCAACCCCGGCCTGGAGCCGAACTGCGCATGCTCGGGCATGCGCAGTTCAGCCGGCTCCCGTTCGGGACGTGTTTTCTCCCCGGCGTTTGATCACGCCGGGGAGAAAAGGCGGCGCGGCCGGGGGATCTGTGTGATCCCGCCGCGCCGTGTCAACGTTGGCACGGCTTTTAAAAGCCGCGCTTTAAATAGGCTTTTCCCCTGCCGTGTGGCAGGGGCCTTAGTAGGTTTTTTAAATTAATAGGTCATATATATTTCAAACTATATTCTTATGCCATTACACCATGTATATCTTGTTAAACATTTGTTAAGCTACTACACCATATACTTTTTACATATCTCTCCTTATAGATATTTGAGTTTTCGTGTCCTTCTTGCCTGAATGTTCCACATGCCCCCACAGCCTTTGACTGCCTGATGTGCCGCTCACCAGGGGCCTCTACCCATTGGTGGCTGCGTTGCCTCAGTCCCGCCCTTCCCTTTCATCTCGCACCACGATGGAGGATGACGAGGTTTCTGCTGACAGAAGCAAAGCTGCATCACTTGAAGCAAAACCTTGCTCCAGCCTTCACGGGCTGCTTACAGAGGAAGGAAGAGGAAGCGCAGCCAAGCTGGGAGCCCCCTTTCATCGACCACGCTGCCTGCCTGTTCCTCACCCGCCGCTGGAGCGTAGTCTCGCAGCCACCACCACCCCCTGCACAGAGTGACACCCGCACGAAGCTCTTGCCCCTGCCTTGCCTGCTGCTTCCCTGTCCTCAGCTGCCCACACTCCCGCTTTGCATCTCTCCACTTTCGGGGGGGGGGGGCATGAGTGGGACACCACCGAGGCGCCTCTGCGCCCAACGGGAATCTCCTCCCAGGCCGTCCCGTCCTGGAAGGCGCCACTTCTTCGCTCGGAGCACACCTGGCAAACTGATGCTAAAGTGACTCCTCCAGCCTGGGCCATTCACCCAGAGACTATTTCTAAGGCTCATTGTCTCCATTTCCACAACGGCCCTTCTTCCTGGTACATATATATTTTGAAAAAGGAATGTCCTCAGTATCTGTAAAATTGCCCTCACACGAAGTTTTCTGGCAATTACATTTACTATCTGTTTTTGCCTATTCCTTCTTCTTTTTTTCCCTGTATGCCTTATACATACATGCATACATACATACATACATATTAGATTTCTATACCGCTCCTTTTTCCATAGACTCGGAGTGGTTTACATAGTTTATACAATTATCTAACCTAGGGACAGGGGAGGTGAATTCCTTACCCAGGCATCCCCCTTATTTAGGCAGGATCTTTTCTTCTTAGCTTTTTTGCCGGCGGATTCTTCTTTTTGTTGTTACTGGCGATGTTACCGACGCAGGTCTTCAGGTCTTTCCGGCGCAGGCACAGATCTTTCCATCTTTTCAGCAGCGACACCTCCCGGTTACAGAAGCACACGATCTTGCCATGCCTCGGCACCCCTCCAGTCAGCCGGCCTTTGCCTCACGTCACTGCCGTGCCGTCCTCCAGGGCCGATCGCTCCTACTTGCTGCCTCGCTGCTGTCGCTGCCATCTTCGTCACAGCTTCAGCCAAGGGAGAGAAGGGTGCCCCCCACTCCTAGTGAGTAGGTACCTGATTTATCTAATTGCTTAAGGCTTTCGAACTGCTGGGTGGGTGGGAGCTGGGACTAGGACCGGGAGCTCACCCCGGCCATGGTGGGACTCGAACCGCCGAAGCTGTTCGGTCAGATGGAATACTGCAGGCATTTACTGCTTGCACCACCGCTCCCATAATATTTATAATATTTTTTTTTTAAGCCCACCCTCCAGAGCCTCCATTGTCTCCAGGGGAACTGATCTCTGTAGTCTGGGGATCAGCTGTAATTCCTGGAGGTCCCCAGGTCGCACCTGGAGGCAGTGGCATCCCTACCGGGGACAGGCAGAGTCCATACGCCTGATTCTCCCAGGGCCCATCCATCCCCCACTAGACCCTGCCTGACTCCGCCAGTCTTCTCCCCCAACTTAGGCAGGTTCTGTCTGTCTCTGCTTCCTGACACTACCTAGGAAGCCAGCAGGTGTTAAATTAAAACAGGAGGACCCAGGCATACCTCCGAGGAACGTAGGGGACCTTTTCCGGTCACAGGCCAAAACCAAAATCAAAAAGGGCCTGGCACAGGAAGTGTTAATTACGGAGTGGTAAACTTGTTCTCTTTCTTCGTTTGGAGAACAATTTTGTTCTTTTATAAATTCATGAAGTGGGATAGCGCTGCGACCACGCACTGTCGCCTGTTTTCATTTCCCGATGCCCTTTTTGACTTCTCTTGTAAGTTTACAAAGTGGTGTTGCATCATTTATGCTTCTCCACCTTTCTTGACTCATGGCTGCCTTGAAGGTCAATAGCATGACATTATTCTTATTGTGGCTGTTGCTATTGTTATTATTCGGCTGTGGATGCCCGTTAATGTATGCAGTCTTCTGCTATTTCCCTTTTAATAAACTTTTTAAAAAGAATTTTGTACAGCTATGATGTGCACAATTCATACACCAGTGGCTAACAACAGAAGTCCTTCTCAGCAAATACAATCCTGTTGTGCCAAAGTGCTACATGTGCACTTCTGTGTGTGCACAGAGAGCTCCCACAGGCACAGGATTCCCTGCACACTTCAGTGGAGAGAGTAGAGCCACAAACAGACATCCCTTTCCCCCAACTCTGTTGTAGTGACATCACGGTATGTTTTGGAAGCCCCACCTCCTGCATGGGCTGATGGGTGCATTATGTATTTGCTCCTTTTCTTAGTCTACTCTGTGTGTCATGCATGTCCTGTACAGATTAGGACATAAGTATTTGCTGCATACATGATAAAAGTTGGAGGTCTTAAAAATGATTCTTCTCCTTCCAAAATAACCCATGAGATTGAAACAGTAAACCATCAAAGGCCACCATGCTTAGTTTTTTTTCCTTTTTTAAATTTTTTATTAATAAAGCAAAAAAGCACAACAGCAATTACATACAAGGCATAAACAACCTTCTTTACAGTGAGTGGTGAACCAAACAGACACTTATAAATCCCATTAGTCCTAACAAGTTAACCTTTCTTGTAACCCTCTAATCAGCGAACTACTTAAAGAAGCAACTAAACCAGCTTCCTTAATGGTGATCGTTCTAATGTACTATATCCTATGATTTGGATTAACAATAAACTAACATTGAACATTGTCTTTAGCCTGCTAGCCTTCCATGTTTGTTCTGAACATGCACATTTCTCTTCCACTTGCTCACTAGGTATGTCAGTGATGTGGCTCTTCTGTACACATGGAAAGATTAAAGAGGGGAGTTAAAACAGAGGCGAATAAAGCCCCCCCCAACAGAAAGGGGGGGGGGAACAACCCTGGGAACCCAAAGGGAAAAGAGCAATGGGGATTCTAAGAAAAGGTCTTGATGGGACCATGGTGATGGCATGTCACTGTTGATGCCCTCCAGAGTCTCAGCTCAAAGGTACATCTAGGAAGCTGTTCTCCCAAGAGAGCCGTGGGTACTGTCGTAGTGGCACCCTTCAGGGAGAAACAGTTACCCCTTCTCACCGGTTGTCCCCCCTGTTGTTATTCCTCTGGTACCCCTTTATCCATCGTCTCTGTGTTGTCACACATTGGGGATCTATGCTAGTAGAAGAGTGAATTCTGAAAACATGCTGGACCAGAGTTTATGAGTTACAAAAAAGTGACAATGCTGGCGATGTAATCAGAGGTTGTATGAATTTTTTGCCTGTGAGGATTCATCTGTGGTATGGAAGTCTTGACTTAATGCTGCATGTTATTGAGTGCGAACTAGCAAATGTTGTGTCCTGGGAATATTATGTGTTTTGCCACCAGAGAGTAGACCAATGCTTTATGTTTTGTGGAATTAATAGGGAAATGCGATGCAGATTAGGATTCAATTACAAAATAGATTGTAAAAGAAATGTTATCTTTCAAATGGCTAGATGGTTAGTTCAGGCAGTAAATGAAACATGGACTCCGTGATAGGAATATTTACAGTGAAACAGAATTGTGGGTAAAGGCATGCAAACTGCCCTGAAATAGTCCATTCATGGGCAGTCTAATAATGTGCCATTATTACAGTATTAGAACCACCATACAATGTGTTGTTTTTTAAAAAGGGTGGGGAGCGAATAACCTTGAGGCTGGATTTGTTCAGCAGAAGCAACAGCGGTAATTGAAGGGCAGGTAAGTCAACTGGTTCTATAGATGAGATGGTTCCCCCCATGCTGATTCTCCACTGACTGGGAACAGGGACAGAGGAGAAGAGACTTTTGTGTGGCTTCCCTTTGTCACCTGACTTCAGCTCCCAGAATCTGGAAAGAAAACCACATTAGAAACGATGGTGCCTCACACATCAGGCTAACTGAAATTTCCGTGTTTGTCTTTTAGTGCCAAGGGGGCAGCACACAGGTTTTCTTAGTGTGATTTGGTGCTATTTCTCTCCCTGGAATACACAAAAGCCATCCAGGTTTCAGAAAACGAGTGTCTAGAAAAAGGGCAGACATCAGTTTTCTTTCACCCTACTTAGGGAAGCAGGAACGCAGGAGAGTGAAGTGGGTGATCTGTCCATGAGGATAGCTGAGAGTTTCTCTCCCGTTCTTTTGCACCAAGCCACCTTGGAGAGATGGGTCTTGCTCAGTGGTTTGGTCTTGGTCGCATGTGACGTTATCTGTGCAATCCCGGGGCCATGCCATGCTGATTGGAATAGGCTTAGAATAGCAACTAACAGTGCAATCCTGAGCAGAGATACACTCTTGTAAGTCAGTTGAAGTCACTGGGCTTATCAATGGATTAATTGTGTTTAGGATTGCCCTGTGAACCCCTAGGCCAGAGATCCATGAATGTAACACCAGTATAACACCCCTGCGGCTCCAGCCCTTGGTCATGCCAGTGATGGGACACCTCTGCCAGAAGAGGATATGGTATCCCTGGGGGTGAGCAGAGCTAGAGCCGTTAGCTCCCCCTGGCCCCTGGCGGGGGAGTCAGGATTGGAAGTTTCCTTGGCTCAGGGCCCTGCTCCGGATGCTGTGAAACACACAGAGAGAAAAGTGACTCCTTCTCCACTCCCTCTCCCCCACACTCTATGCAATCACAATGGAGTGTAGGATTCAGATGAACTCTATAGCCAAGCACAGCTTACCTGCAGCGGTACATCAACTACAGAGGCAGGACATGTCATGTGTCCACTGATCGTGTGTCCCACGTGTGCCGTGCCTCTCCAGTCTCACGGCATGCACACCCAAGTGGAGGCTGTGGTGATGGGCATTCTGAAGAAATGGCACTAGGAAAATGTACTTGTCGTCTCAGCACCTGGATAGATACCCCACCCCAGGAAACAAACACCCAAACTTTTACTCCACTCCTCCAATCGTGAGACAGGAAGGTCGTGGTGGGGAATAATAATTATTATCGGATGGCATTGTGTGCAGAATAGCCAGGAGATCCTAAGATTGTCCGACAGCCAAGAGTTCTAGTTCTTTTAGCATTATGCACCACTAGGTGGCGGGCTAGACTTGTTTCTAAGGCAAGGGATGTTTCACGGGTGGTTTGCCATTGCCTGCCTCTGCAGCCTGACCCTGGTATTCTTTGGAGTGATCTGAGAGACCTGCAGAAGTGGTGAGGAGCTATTTAAATCCCTTCCAATTCCAGGCTCGGGAGAGGCACCACTGATGTCCCTTTGCCAGAACTTCTTCATTTGGACTTACAAAGCAGGCCTTGCACTGTGGGGATGTGGCCCCTTGGGCAATGAAGTAGAACTGGAAGCCCCGCTGACCTCTAGCCGGTGGCAGCAAAATGGGGAGTGGGCATCCCTCCCAGCCCCAGACACATTTCCCTCAGGGTGCCCTAGATAATTTCCCCCGCACAACAATCCTGTGTTGTAGGTGAGGCTGAGAGAGAATGAGTGGCCCAGGGTCTCCCAGTGAGCTTCGTGGCAGTCTGGGGGGTTTAAACCTGGTTCTCCCAAATTCTACGGCTTTGGGTTGCCAATATTGTCTCTGTGATTTATATGTGTGAGCCCTCACCTTCAGGTGAGCCCTCACAAACTAGTTTCTGTCTCCCCCCATCAAAAAGAAGAAGAGTTGTGCTTTATACCCTGCTTTTCTCTCCCTTAAGGAGTCTCAAAGCGGCTTACAGTCGCCTGCCCTTCCTCCCCCCACAACAGGCACGTTGTGAGGCAGGTGGGGCTGAAGGAATTTGGAGAGAACTGTGACTGGCCCAGGGTCACCCAGCAGGCATCAGGCGGAGGAGCTGTGGGGAATCAAACCCAGTTCTCCAGGTTAGAGTCTCTGGCTCTTAACCACTGCCCCACACAGGCTCTCAAGGCTTGTGGCAGAGAGGTCTCACTCAGTTCTAGTTGTGTGTGCTTCAGTAGTAGTTCCAAGTGTGTGTGAAGCAACAACGCAGCCTGCTGATGATACTGCCAGAGTCTCCTGTGTGCTAAATGGACAGGGAAGTGTAATCTGGCACACCAGACCCCGGAGGATACTACACTCTCCACGCCGCCAGCATTTCAAATGTACTGAAGCATCTGCCTATTTCTATGCTTACTGGGCATTGTGAACATAAAATTCCTCTGAATGTGCCTCTCACCTTACAGCTTGGGCGAGAAGAGAAAGCTACAAACGAATCAAAATTTTCTTGTGAGATGGTCAGAAAGAGATCCAACGCAGACAGATTGTGGAGGGTTTAATATAAGAATGACAAAGGCTAAGTGTAATGTATTAGGCACCCATTGGAAAAAAATACAGTTTGGTGGGTGAGAAACTCTGCCTCAGGATCTCTGCCAATGAATGTAGGGTGCAAATGTTTTAAACAAGGGAGAAGAAAGGAACTTGGGAAAACTGACAAAATACCTTGCAAGCTCATCCCCCCCCCCCGCACATATATAAAGAGGTTAAAGCAGCTATAGTCCGCAGCTAAAGCAGGCGCTTGGTCCCCAAACACAGACCGAGGATCCTAGTCCACCTCAAGTCCACCAATAGCACCCTTGGCGGGAGATTCAAAACCTCCAATGGGGACAGAGGTGTGCTGGGTGGCGTGTATATAGTTGGCCTTGCAGGGCCGTTTGGTGTGTCTTGTTGTGAAGTACAATAAACGCGTCTGAACGCATGTCGTGGTCTCAGTTCTCCATGCGTCGAACCCAGGACTTTTCAGGAAAACTGACAAAATACCTTGCAAGCTCCCCCCCCCCACATATATAAAGAGGTTATGCGATCCAAAGCGTTGGTGTTGCCCAAACCATCTGATTTCCACTCCTCGCTGCTCTGTTCTTCATTGTGGCTGTCTTCAAACACAGTTTGTGGAAGTCCCACTTCTCTGTGGGTTGCCAAAAGCTGCCAGTGGAACAGAGAAATGTACTCAGCAGGCAAGACAGCTCATCATGAAAGAGACATGCCAGCCAGGCAGAAAGAGCCTGTAAAACGAAAAAGGATGCAGCTCCAGGCCAAGACTTGAGCACCATATGCTCCTACCTCCCTGTGCTGGTTCTGCAGTTTTTTCGAGCAAAAAGGCCTCGCCTCGCCAGATGTGCAGTACCTTTTGACTAGGAGTTGGCAGTCTTAAAGGTCAAAAGATGGACAGGTGATAAATAAACTGCTGGCCTGAACAATCACGCCCAAGGGTCCTGGTTTGTTAAGCTCTAGGAGTTGTGTTATGATACAGCTGCAGAAGACATTGCAGAGGAACCAGACTGAAGTTTACTTAACACTTCCTGATGCCCGAGACACACTGCTGGCAGTGTTCATTAGTACATGTCCAATGGAACAGACTGTAGGTGGTTATTAGCTGAAATAATTGACTGCAAGAGCTGCAGCTACAGATAATTTAGCCAGGATTACTGTCTGAGGCTGCCGCTCCTGGTACTCTAATAGGGTCTTGCTGCAAACTAATTATTGTACATTCCTGTCACTCACAGGATGTATTTTGAGATGGCCTCTAGCATCAGACAAAAGGCACTGGGACTATTTAGGGGTGCAACCAAAACATTTTAAAACATTCCTCCTCCACCAGCAGTATTTAAGGGAATGCCTGTCATTCTGGACCCGGCAAATGGCTTGCTGAGGCTGTGGGTTAGCCAATCCATATGAGTCCGGTCAGTCACTGCTTCGGGTTGTATCATTCAGGGCTCTGGGCCATAGCCTTAATTCACAGCACCCAGTACAATCAAGATAGGTCTGTGTACGTGAAAAGTTGCCCGATACTAATTCAGACTGATGGTCTATCCAGGACAATGGCTGCGGTCAGACGACAGGCTTGGCACGGTCTGGCCGCACCTCTTATTGTACCAGTTTCAGTTGTAGTGGGAAGGTTTGATCAGACATCGTGCCCTGAACCAGCTGCACCACGTGCTTGCTCCATGGCCAGTCATTCAGATTATTGATGCGCATCAACCACAGAGAGCGCTGTCCAGATGGGTTTTTTAAAAAGTTCTTGGGTGTGCATACGCATATGCACACATCTCGTGGGGGGAAGGGCTGAGATTGAACTGAACATTCACACTTCCCGACCAGCTTGAGTTAATGATAGGGAAGTTCAAACATTTGGAAATGTGGAGTGAAAGACATAGCATCCATGCAGACCGAAGTTCCCCAGTGTCTGGTAACTCTGCTTCGTAGTCGTGGGAAAATGGCCTGCTAATGACTGGGGAACAGGAGACAGAGGCTGCTGTCTGATTGTGCACCTTAAATCCGGCCAACCGGTCGCCTGACCGCAGCCAGTGTCTCCTTCGCCTCAAGGAGAAGCCTTTCACGTCATGAACTCTCTGATCCTTTGACCTGGAGAGGCCAGGGATGGACCCCGTGACTTTCTACATGAAAAGCAGGTGCTTCCTCCAGAGCCATCTTCCCTGCCCGTTGCTGCATACATATCATCCCCCCCCCCAGATTGCAGATGCTTCTTACCTCACCAATCACATTCAAGTGGATATAAGTGATGAAGATTCTGGCTACTCAGTTCTCAGCCTGAAACATTAACAAGGCAGAAGAGACGGAGAAAATGTCAAGGACTGGCGAGAAAGGTAAAGACGGGGGTGAAGAATTATGAAATGGTCTGAGCAAGGCTTAGGACGTTTTTTGTAAAAACAAGTTCCTAAATGAAAATATGTAAGCAGGCCCCCCTCTTGGATTTGTGGAGGGGCCGGTAGCTATCGTGGGGCTATTTGGGGCTCATCCCCCCTCTCTTAAAGGCCCAGCCCCACAGGAATTGACACAGAAGCTTTTAAAGATCATTTTTAAAACATTTGTTTAAAGGCGCATGCACCCACGCCGTGCTGTGGCAAGCCCTCCGCCCTCCCTCTGCTCTCCTCGGCTTCTCACAATGAGGACCAATGAGACAAGCCATCTGCGGACCCCCCCCCCTTTTATCCCCCTCCAAGGTGGGACCGCACTGCCCTCCCCTCCTTCCCTGGCTGGCTGGGTGAGGCAGTCATGCTAGGGAGCCATGGGAGCACAGGGGGTGCACTCTGCCCGTCTGGCCCAGCATGAGGCGGAGCCTGCCTCTCACCAGCTCTCATCCCCCAACCCACCCCCCTTGCAGTCACAGGGAGCCTCGGCAGGAAGGTGGCCACCGGGGCCTCTCCTTCACCTCCTTTGCCCTGCTCAGCCGCCCAGCAGTGCCTCCCCACCTGGGGTGTGCTGGGGTCTGGCGAGTGTGTGGCACCCCTCTGCCTTGCTTGGTGCAAGGATGTGGAGAAGCCACAGAGCTGGCAGCAGAGGAGGGGGAGCTGGCTGGCAGACAGGCAAGAGGGAGCCCTCCAGTGGCTGAGCAGGGCTGGGCTGGGTGCCTGCACAATGTGCCTCCTCGTTGGCCTGCTCCTGCTGTCAATCACTATCTCCTGGGCTGTGCGAAGTGCCTGTAGCGCCCAGGGGTGAAGTTAACCCCCCCCCCCATCCTAGTGCACAAGTAATGGTAGCCCCACCAGAAAAAAAATTAGCCCCACAAGCCCTAAAATCCTGTCTATGTAACTGTTTGTGCTTATACTTGACTTGAATTTTTAAAATCTAATACTGTGAAGTGTATTTTTAAAAGGCAGGTGGTGGTTGCTGTGAAATTTTGCAAAGCGTAAGTATTCTCACACAGTGCTTTGAAAAAGAATTTGTACGGTTACTCTTGTTTAAATGTACTTTGTATTTTGCTAATGCTCTTTTAAGAGTGATCAAGAGAACTCTGCAAACCAATCACGTAGCAGAGCTGCCAGGGAGGCTGGACAATCCATCTCAAATGCCATTTTGAAAAGACATTTCATTTCCTTGTGTAAAGCATTGAGAATCAACCCAGTGAATATCTGCTGGAAGCAATTTCTGCATTCAAGATGCCATGTAATGAAATCCTCTGCCCTTGGCGGCTGGAAATCAATACTTTTCTTATTCAATGGCTTATGTAACAAAACAGAGATTATACAGATCTAGATGGAAATAAATAGCTAAATAGCTAAAAAACAAAGCAGGTGCTATGAAGAAATTTTGACTTTGGATGCAATTGTAACAGCCCATTGGACTCCTCATGTTACCTGTGCACAGGTAGGCAGCTTGTGGCCATCTGGTTAGATACAACAGAAGGGGAAGCAAAAGATTTGCTCAGCCTGTGCAGCAAAGATTCAATTTTATTACTTAGGAAAACATTTATACCCTGCCTTTTGAGTCATCAAACTTACAAGGGGGCTTCTTTGGGAAGATATGTTTGAGCATCCCAAATTTAACAAGTCTTTTGTCGTAAGTGTGAGTATTAATCGGACTAGTCCTACAGACTTTGCTAGGACAACGGCTGGTTGAACGGGTCTGCCCCGGGATGACCCTTACACTGCCATATGCAAACAGCGAAGAAGAAGAAGAAGAAGAAGAAGAAGAAGAAGAAGAAGAAGAAGAAGAAGAAGAAGAAGAAGAAGAAGAAGAAGAAGAAGAAGAAGAAGAAGAAGAA